>NC_068374.1:1775334-1980334 GCF_023724105.1 Carassius gibelio | reverse complement strand
GAACAAAACAATGACTACTACAACACTCACAAAAATGGCATGGCCATCTCTGCCTTCTTTGGAGGCCTGAAATTCCTCCACGGTGAGGTTCATGATTACCCATGGGCTGTGACCAGAGGTTACAATCATGACCCCACCGAGGAGACTAAAGAACAGGTCCAGCTGCCTCTGATCATGATGCAGTTTCCCTAAAACAATGAAAAGAAATCATTCAACACAATGAAAACCATTAACTATGAAATCAAACTCTTAATCCACTTTTGTATTTTGTTGTCTGGAATCGACCAAAAGCCTTGTAACTTACGCAGTATTTGGGGAAGCACCTCCGAAGCATCCCTTACGAATTCAGCATGGGCAGCTGGATCCAAAATGACTTCTGATATAAAAAAGGTAGTTTGATTAAGCACACCAAATCACACATCAGTTCAATTAAAGGTCCCATATTGTACAACTGTCTGGAGATTTAATTTAGGTGTTGATGTCATTAAGAATATGTAATTGCAGAATAAGCACCAAAAACCATCTCAATATATTTTGTTACAGCTTCTCTCTCAGTAACTCTGCCAAAAACAAGTAGATTTTGGCCTGTCTAATATTTGTAAGCCTCTCTTCTGATTAGCCTGTTGTTTTCTGCAATAAGTGACCCCCAGTCCATCTCCTGCACACTTATACTTATACTTTTTATTTTAGCCTATTACTTACGGTTTACTGTGTTACTTTAACATCTACTTGTGTACCTGATATATTGTATACTTAACAGGTTTAGTACCTTAGACATTAAATTGCAGTTTACTTTTAATATCAACGTCACATACACATTGATTTATTTGATTTAGTGACATTTGTTTTTATCAATCCTTTCAAAATTGATAGAACATCAGTTGACCCAGTATCATTTCATTTTCCTTTGTGTGACAAACATATTGCCATTTTTGACTGTCCAAATAAGAAATTTAGTAAAACCATTACTACTTTTTTGCTTTTAATATATTTTGGCCCATAAATAAAGTCCATTGGGGTAAAAACGATGCCCAACGTCTGGCACCACCTCTCTAATTCAGAAAACAGCATCTGCAATCTCCCACAATTAAAAAACAAAAGAAAAAACTTTTCCTGTACCCCACAAAAGGGGCATACCTCCCCTACTTCTGGATCCAGGTGTGCTCTGTGTCTGTTTGTAGCTATTATACCATGCACTATCCTCCACTGAAGATCTCCAGTCCTTTTCTCAGTAGGAGGCTTGTACTGGGTCCTCCAGCCACCTTTAGGGGAAGTGTTAGACGTTAGATATCCATCCTTCCTCCGATTACAATTGTCCAACTTTTAAAAGCTTTGCAGTCTTAAGAGTCCTTCTCAGAGAGAGTGACTTTAAGACGTTCAAATCCAATGCAGGATTGAAAAGAATCTGTTCTTCCTTCAGCCACATTCTCTGCACCCCATTCTGTCCTCGAGAAACTCTGCAAACTGTCCAAGTTAAAACTGATCTGTAGAACACTGTTAGACCGGACAGGTTTATCCTCTTGATGTCCATAAGGAATAGATGGCGGTCTAGTCCCATATTGCCTGCTTTCCTCAGTAGGTTACAGGCGACTTCAGCCCAGCTCACACCTTCTCCATACAGGAGTCTTTTTCGCGGTCAGGAGTCTGAAGGCTTTGACTCTGGATCTTATATCCACTAGTCCTTGACCTCCTTCATGTATTGGTAGATACAGCACCGACCAGAATAAATGTACCAGGCACTCTAGATCTTCTCAGAATCCTCATTCTGTGCCACCAGGATGCTGCAGCCAGATTGTTACAGACAAGCACTCTTCCCCTGTTGGACAGCTGGGGTAGTGTCCATTTCCAGTGAGACAACCTTGCACTCACTTTTTCCACTGAACCCTCCCAATTTCTCTTTCTAAATTCTTCTGTCCCTAAAAACACCCCCAAATATTTAAAACTTGCCCTCCCCCATTTTAAATCCCCTGGGAAAGTGGACAATTGCCGCGTTTCCACCGAAATTACCTGGAACATTTTTACCAGGAACTTTTTTCCCCCCAGACCTGTTGCTTTCTGCGTTTACACCGCGGTGTAAAGTACTGGGAATATTAGGCAAATGACTGGTGACGTAGGTCTGCGCGCGTTTCTCAATACAAAGTACCGCTGATTTAAAAAAAAAAAAAAAAAAAAAAGTATGCTGATTTTGGACGTGCATCATCGGTAGTTAGTTCAGACTTTGTGCATTCGACTGGGGAGTGTGATGTCTGCAACTATGCAAGTCTGGTAAACTATAAACAGCAGCGTAACTATATATATGTGTATGTATACATACATATATATATATATATATATATATATATATATATATATATATATATATATATATATATATATATATATATTATACTTGATAACTTCAGTCAGCTCGTCTTGGCTACTGCAATTTTCCCTAATGTATATTTACAATAAAACGAAATAAGATATCAAATACCACTGCCTCCTTAGGTTTTCATTTAAACATAATAACAGCTGCAGAAATGTACTTAGTTCATGGATAAGTGTATATATACAGCCATTACAATGAAACGAAATATTATATACATTTGCCTTTTTTATTTTCATTTTAACATATAAATAAATTGAATACAGACCAAAGAAAACCTGTTAGATTTACCCCGCAGCTGAATTATATGTTATGTTTAGCCACTAAAGAGACATCAGAGCCAGCGGCACACATCAGAAGGTCTATCCGAGGTGAAGCTGCTTCTCAGCGGATACATGAGGACTGAGCTTCCGCTGATCGAGTGGAGCTCACCGTCTCAGAGATCGGCGAAACTGATTTTTAAATAGGTGCTGTCTTTATAAATAAACCACAGATTTGAGTTTTAAACAACTACATTCTCGCCTGAAATACTTTTAAAATTACATTTCATGACACAATAACAGTAATATTTGAAAATGATCCAAATAAATGGTGGTTGAACTCAACCAATGCTGCGTGAACTCAGATGGCTTTGGCTAAAGCAATTTTCCCCTCAGTATATTTACAATAACACGAAATAGGATATAAAATACCACTGCCTCCTTTCATTTTCATTTAAACATAATAACAGCTGTAGAAATGTACTTAGTTCAGGGATATGTGTAACGTTATATACAGCCATTACAATGAAACGAAATATTATATAAATTTGCCTTTTTTATTTTCATTTCACATCAGAGCCAGCGGCACATATCAGAAGTTCTATCCAAGCTGAGGCTGCTTCTCGGCGGATACATGAGGACTGAGCTCTCGCTGATTGCGTGGAGCTCACCGTCTACGAGATCGGCGAAACACATTTTTAAATAGGCGCTGTCTATATAAATAAACCACAGATTTGAATTTTAAACAACTACATTCTCGCCTGAAATAGTTTTAAAATTACATTTCATGACACAATAACAGTAATATTTTGAAAATGTTGATCCGAATAAATGGTGGTTGAACTCAACCAATGCTGCGTGAACTCAACCAATCAGAATGTTTAGCGCCAAAGTCCCGCCCCCGAAAGTTCCTGAACTTTGAAAAAGTACCACCTCGCCAGCAGGGACTTTCTGAGGGGCATTTTTTTTACCCGGAACTTTATTTAGTTCCTAGTTCCTGCGGTGGAAACACACCAAGTACCAGGCCAAAGTCCCTAGTTCCTGGGTAAAGTTCCTGCGGTGGAAACGCGGCTTTTGAGGTTCCACAGAGCATTGCTCTTGCCCCAATTGACCTTTGCTGAACATGCTTTTTTTTATAACACTCTAACACCTTTTCTAACAATTTAACATCATTTTGATCTCTAATTACCATAGTAACATCATCTACATACTCAGAAAGTTTGATAGGTTGCTGAAAAAGGGAAGCATCGACATTTAACTCTTATCTCTCTTCTCAGTCTGCACAACAAGGGCTCTGTTGATATACTATATAAGATATACTATCACTTTCAATCATTTCTTTTTCAATCTCCATTATTTATTTTTCTAGCCACTCTATTGTGTTCTTTAAAACTACCGATGACTGAGAAGTATATTGCTGACAAAAATTCCTTATATGCATCTTACCCACTTCCCACCACTGAGTAATAGCTTCATAATAATTCTTCTCTTTTTTTCCAGGTCTCCCAAAAAACAGTAAAATATTCTCAGAAAATTGTATCTTCTAGTAATTGGGTATTAAAATACCAGTAGCCGCTTTTACGATTTGTTCTTTCTAATGTGCATTCTACCGTAATGATTTTATGATCAGAAATCGATGTTGGTGTTATAGCAGTCTTTACAATTCTATTTCTCATATTTTGTGATACATAAATCCTGTCTAACCGTGCAGCAAAAACTCTGTTATTGGTAACTTTCACCCATGTGCACTGGTTGTATTCTCTCCACACATCTGAGAAATGTAAACTTTCAATTATACCATCTAGACAGGAAGATGATTGTGCATGATGTTCTTCCCCATTTCTGTCTAAATTAAAATTGAAGGTACAATTCCAATCACCACCCATAATAAAGAAATCATCTTCTTGCTGCTGTTTTCGAAAGTGTTCTAGTTCAACTCTTTTATTGAAATTATTTTTGCTTTTGCTTTGCAGGAGAAAACAACACTACCACTCCTGCACTTAAATTAGTACCATGACTAAGAGCTTTCTCTTCTTTCCACCAGTCATCTTCATTACTCTGGTCACTGTGAGTCTCTTGTAAAAATACAACACTAACATTTTTTAATATGAATTATTTCTGATAATACATTATTTTTTCTCCTGTCCATCATTCCATTTAGGGATCCCACCAGCATGCCCTTCATGAGGAAAATAGAGAGAAAGAGAAAACAGGATAGGTAGAAGAGAGCTTTGTTATACAACATGATTTCTTATGTCTTTCCCCTCTTTAGTCCTCCCTTTCCTTTGTTCTCACCTTGTCTTATCGAGGTTATATGTTTTTTTAAGGCAAAACCTCTTGTGCTGTGAGAGCTCCTCATAACTGCTAACTTTTCTGCCCTTCATCACAGAAACAACAACTTTATCAATATCAGGGAAGAAATCCCTTATTTCTACTCCTGATTTTCCTTTTGTTGCATCAAGAAAAGAGTTTATTTGCTCAACAGTATACAAGTCTCTTTCATCAATTTTTTCTAACCACTCCTCACTATCTTTCATTCCATCCTCCGTACACTGAGACCAGTTATCCAACTCCTCATCCATTTTTTCCTCTGTGCCTCCTCCTGTCTGTGATACATCATTAACCTCATGAACATTTTCACACCCACTCTGTTCCCCTTTGTCATCAATACCATCAGTAGTTTCATTCTCAGATCTATGTGGAGCAGCACTGCATCCAGGTTACACATCCTCATTATTTACATTAGTCTCAATCACTTCATTCTGCTCGTTTTCCTCTTCTATTACCCCTCCATCTTTCTCCTCATTTCTTTGTCTGTCATTCCTCTGATGATCAGCTTTTTCACGGATATTTTCAGTTCGTTTTTGTTAGGGCATTTGCCATGTTTGTGGCCAATTTCTCCGCATTCATAACATTTCCAGTTTTCTGCGCTTGCAATAAACCATGTATGAATTTTCTCCATGGTTAACACGAAAAAAGACATCTCAGTAACGTTCCCGCGAGCTCAAAAACATATATACCCGTCTTCTGAAGGAAAGCACATGCTTTAGTGCAACGTGTTTACAGCCCAGTGAAATAAATGTTACCGGGCTTGCAATTCTTTCATTATCAACATCGTTCGAGATAAACGTGGGACTGTTTGAGATTATGATTTTCGTCACCGGGGGAGTTAGGCGGGTTCGGTAACAAAAGTTCCTTTTACCCATACTCCACTCACAGTTAATTTATTGATCAATATTTCCGATTGTAAAAACACAACCACAGCTTTGTTCATTCGTGAAGCCGAGATGTTAATGTTCTCAAACCCTACCTGCTCTCCGACGACCAGGAGCACTTCCTCCACTGTCACCCCAGGTTCTGGCACACACCTGCACCCGTTCCAAAGCGACTTGCTTTCCTTGATTAGGAACAGACAGACAAAACAATGAACAACTTTTTTTTTTCTTTCTTTCTTGTAACTACCGAGGGGAAAGAAAATGAACTTAGGAAACCATTTGTATCACAAAGAGAGACCCGTTTTCTGCACTCACTCGTGCTCGTGCTCAACTCTCACGCACAACACTCAAACTGGGAGAGAGAGAGAGAGAGAGAGTGTGTGTGTGAGAGAGACTGAGAGAGTGTGTGTTGCACACACTTGTTTATACCACATTAAGATGAACACATTGTCTCCTTAAGTATAGTAAAACCTGAAACTTTTGAAATTGTGTGGGGTCCAGCCTATGGTCCCCATGAGGGAAAAAAATAAATAAAATACTATTTGATGTTTATCTGAAAATGTAACAATGCAAACAGGTTTTCTGTAAGGATTGGGTTATGGGATAAAAATGGTGTTTGGTCAGTATCAAAACAACAGAAGACTATGGAAGTCCCCACAATTCACAGAAACATGCATGAGTGTGTTTGAGAAAGTGTTTGTGTGTGTTTGAGAGAATGTATGACAGTGAGACAGTGTGTGTGTGTGTGTGTGTGTGTTTGAGAGAATGTATGACAGTGAGACAGTGTGTGTGTGTGTGTGTATCAAAATGTACACTTACCTAAGCGGATATAGAGGTCCTCAAGGCCATGAAAGTTGGGGCCGGTTTTGGGAGGCCCACAAACTCCCATGCAGCCATAAAAGCATTGAGGAGGCCCTTGAACACCTCACCCTTCGAATTAAAAAAGATGAGGGCTGACTGGCTCCCCTCAAAGCTTCCACGCATTTTAAGGAATTCGGCCATGCAATTATACTCCCCCTTTGTGATGGAGAGTATCACATGGCCGAATGTTGCACATGTTTTGTGCTTTTTAACCTGTGAAGTAAGATAATTATGAATAAGTGTACGACTATATATATATATAAACAGACAAATGTGAACAAAACAATGACTACTACAACACTCACAAAAATGGCATGGCCATCTCTGCCTTCTTTGGAGGCCTGAAATTCCTCCACGGTGAGGTTCATGATTACCCATGGGCTGTGACCAGAGGTTACAATCATGACCCCACCGAGGAGACCAAAGAACAGGTCCAGCTGCCTCTGATCATGCTGTAGTTTTCCTAAAACAATGAAAAGAAATCAATCAACATAATGAAAACCATTAACTATGAAATCAAACTCTTAATCCACTTTTGTATTTTGTTGTCTGGAATCGCCCAAAAGCCTTGTAACTTACGCAGTATTTGGGGAAGCACCTCCGAAGCATCCCTTACGAATTCAGCATGGGCAGCTGGATCCAAAATGACTTCTGATATAAAAAAAGGTAGTTTGATTAAGCACACCAAATCACACATCAGTTCAATTAAAGGTCCCATATTGTACAACTTTCTGGAGAAGAATATGTAATTGCAGAATAAGCACCAAAAACCATCTTAATATGTTTTTACAGCTTCTCTCTCAGTAACTCTGCCAAAAACAAGTAGATTTTGGCCTCTCTAATATTTGTAAGCCTCTCTTCTGATTAGCCTGTTGTTTTCTGCGTGATGCAAGTTACAATTACAGTAGGTGGACAACCTAAATGGGGATGACCACCACAGCACTGCAGTGTTAACTGTAATTCAGTCGCGTGTTAAAATCATTCACCAGGTGGCGCAAATGGGATGGATTGCGAACTGAATGTAATTGTAAAATGAGATGAGAGGAAGTAAAACAACAATAACACTATGATATAACTTTGTAACATCCTGAAAAACCTCAAAAACCTTCCAAAACGTGGGATAGTCTTAAGCAACGTTCACACCAAGAACGATAACTATAAAGATAACGATATTAGCGTCCACACCAGCGAACGATATCGTCTGTTTATTCTGCCGCTTTAAATCCTTGTGCTCGTTATAGCAGGGTGGATTCTGATTGGATGTTTGTATCGTTCATCAGCTGGAAAAAAATCGTTCTGAAAATGATTCCAACAATACCGTTTCTCTATGCCTTTATCAGTATAGTTGTAGTGTGGACTCTTCTTTAATATTCTTTATCTTTATCGTTATCTTTATAGTTATCGTGCTTGGTGTGAACGGGCCTTTAGGCTACAGTCTGCACATTAAAAATTTAAAGAAAGACCTTTACTCTTAAGGCTCTCATGCATGCTATTGTTATGAAAGTCGTATATATATATATATATATATATATATATATATATATATATATATATATATATATATATATATATATTAGTGGTGGGCCGTGAGACTCTTATTGGGCGATTAAAAAAAAATATCGCTGTTAATCTATTCTCAAAGTTGGATTGGGAGCTGGGTCTATACTAAGCAAGCTATGATGACTTTCACCTTGATATTTTATATAACTGACTCGCTGAGGACAGCCTTAAAAGATGATCAGGACAGTTGACGGACCACTGCTGCGCATCGTCACGAAAGCTGATCTTTTTCTTGTGTTTTAAAGCCTTACTGCTTGTCGATTTAAACATTAAAGCATCCAAACACAAGACACGGAAAAGCTGAAAAGAGTAGCTGTTACTCGCGCGCTGTGTTCGGTGCGGAGAGAGAGAGAGAGAGAGAGAGAGAGAGAGAGAGTATTACGGACAGCGACACTGAACCGAGCTCTCTTCTGTGAAGTTCTCCTCAAAGTCCCTCCTGCACCTGAACGAACAATGCAAATCGCAGTTTGAATAAACAAAAAGATGTGAAAGAGCCCAATTCAACACCACGGTGTTCAGGGCTCACGCAGAGAGAGGCGTCTCAAAACACTTGAACATCGAATTAGCTTATTTTTGCTCTTGTGCCGACAAATACATACAAAATATGTCAAAATATCCACCTTGGAAATTATGCTCGAAAAAACTGTCAGTTATTTATTAAGTGAAAGTAAACAGCTGAGGGGAAAAAATGGGATGTGTATTATATTGGATGTGTTCATCGTCTCTTAAAGGGGCCGCGACTAATTTAGCTGCTGGCTGCTGTAATGTTAATCCAAGAAAATGACAGAAAATCACTCACTGCTCTTGACTGAATTACTTTGTAGTTTTAACAGTCAAATCAAAAATTATTCAGAAACCAGATATAATTTTTGATATATAGCAAAACTGTAATAATGTGAGAATTTTAAAGGTGTCTGAATAAATGTAGGTTTGATTGTATATTTCATTTTTGCATTGAAGACTATCCAGTGCTATTTTACATTTAATTATTTGGTTTCTGTACCTTGACACCTACAAACTTGAAAAAAACTTAAACATTGTGTAAATAGCACAAATAAATAAAAATAAACGAACATACAAATTAAACTATTTCAAACACACACACACACACACACACACACATACACACACATATATATATATATATATATATATATCTATCTCAGGTTACAGACCAGCATTTACAAATAATTTGTATTAACTCATAATTCATTATTATTCTTGATTTTTCAACTGCTAACACTTTAAAACTGCATTTTTTTACTATGCCTTTTACTGTGTGACCAACAATTCACGCGCTGGTGCCTCTCGCACACATACGGTCTTTTGGGGCAGTATAAGTGATATATTTAAATCATTTTGGTGGGTGTGTCTGCTGCACACTGACGACACAGCTAACTGATCCAACACAAAATATAGCCTATTTCTTTATGAACATGATTATTCGGGAATTATTAAACATGAAAGTATTAGTATCGGAATATATTAATATACTTACTCTATATTTTATATTAATATAATATATAATATACTCTCTCTCTCACACACACACACACACACACACTCTCTCTCTCTCGGAATATATTGATTTGAATATATTACAATGAATAATACAATTATGTTGTTAATATTGCTCTATAATGAAATGAAAAGCTTAACTTACTGTCTTGGAAATAAAGCTTTAAATCTGTGCTGTATATAACGTTAGTCAGTTATTTCTCTGAATAAATTCAGATTTCAGAATGAGCACTTTGTCGTTTGTTTTTTATGTTGAGGTTGTGTCCGTCTGATGTTTATCATGTTAATAATGTTCGCTACTGTCATGAACATAGCTTTTTAATAAGTAGGGGAAATTCCAAACATTTAAAATAATAACCGTTTACATGCCTAGGGTGTTTGCATTGTAATAATGTACAGAAATACTTAAGATCTATAAAAGCTGACTTGTTAGGTGATGTTTTTTCATTAAAATCATACAATTTCCTATTAATTCAATAGAACGATTACGCACACTAGGGATTACCAATATGGCGGCGTGGCGGCTTCACTTTCATGACGTCATGAGCAATCCAGTTCTATCTTATAGATCAGTGGCAGCAGTGCACTGGCATATTTTTTTTCCCATCACGCATCATCAAGAATAAGGAAACCTTTGGATTTCTCCCAAATGAGAGAGATAAGCTGAACCTTACCTTATGTTTCACTTTTAATTATTTTTAACTTTTGTTTGTTGTTGTTTATAAGCCTATTATATACTGAAATTATATTTATCCACTAGAATTATATATTTTTTAATTCTTGTTCTGTTCTAATAAATGTGTTAAATTTTAAGGATTCATTTCTAAAGTGAACTAAAAATATCCTATTGGCACATTATTACAATATTAGGCCTGCTGTAATTTCTGAATGTAATAAAATGTAACTCAATATAATAAACTCAAAAATAAATGTAATTTATTTTTTAGCGTGTTTAAAAAAACATGCAACAAACGAAAATAGCTGATTAATCGGTTAAAATGTGTATACTTAGGAAGAGAGTATGGGCCTAATCTAGGCAATGTTTTTAACTATTTACAAATTTTGTGTATGTTTTTATGCAGCTTTTTTTCCCATTGCTTCTGAATATGACGGTGCACGCACATTCAATCTGCGCGCCCAACCTCCCTCCCGCGATGCTCAGCTGTGTGGGCAATTTCAGAATGTTTGATATAAAGGTTGCGGTCACATTTTATACAGCAATTGTTCATTAAAAAACATATATAAATCATAATATATTGTTATTTTTATGCTAACATGCAATCAAGGTCTTCGGATACTGTGCAAGATACAATTTAATTTAGGGTATTTAACATGCACTGACATTTTACCTTTTCAACTTATAAACTCCTTGAGATTTTAAAGTCAGTTTAACAGTATTGAAATTCAAGTTGAATATGGTATTAAAAAAGATTTTAATTGGTTTTAATTTATTTCTATGAATTAATAATGTTATCATGACTTTTTCATCTTCTTTTTAATGAGCTGTATTGGAAACCAAGCACCCACTTTTTTCTTTTCTTTTTTTTAAATCTATTAAATCGCTCACATACCTCTAACAACGGTTAACTTTTTAATATTTTTATTATGAGGAACACGGTCAGGGGAGTCACATCATCATTGGAGTTGCAAATTAACTCAGAAATGGAAAATAACGGCTAATTGAGAATCTTTATTTTATTCTCTATTTATAATGTTATTCTTGTAGAAAATAAGTGTCCAGATATTTGTAATGTGCTATTGGCCTATATGTGCCTGGAGTTAAAAAGTTACCATATTTGTTTTGATTCACCCATTTCTGTAGGCTACAATTATTCTAAAAATAAAAGTAAATAATGTCATAAAAATGCCATCGGCCTGAATAAATTTTATCATGGAAATAATGTGAAATTACAAATGACATGGGATTTTAAAACATGACAACTGAAGGTCTATGAAACTTTTTTTTTTTTTAATAATGGCACTTAAAGGTTTCAACTAAGATATTATTTCAACCATATAGCCTGTGAATAAATAAAATGCATACTTTTCAATGAAAGAGAGTGTAGGTTGCTTCTGGTGTTTGTTTTTTTTACTCTCTAACAGCATTGGCTCAGTGAAATACGTCTTCCTTCAGTTAGAATGAATGTTTTCCTGCCTTGCTAAATGTTGGGCTCATTATCATAAGTTGTATTCACCTCAATCTGATTTAGTAAAGTCAAACCTCAGACAGTGAAGCTGCGTCGGTTAGCGCTCGCTAGCGGGAGCAGCTGGTGGAGACGAAGCTTGGTCTAAAAGCCTTCTGCAAATGCATACTGTCAAAAATAACAATTGATAATTTGCTATTATTTTGATCTAGTAAAAATAATAATATAGGCTGAGAGGAAATAATGAATTCAAAGAGTGCAGGCATGTTTCCACTCGGTAACATGAATACACACCGTTCCTCACAGCCAAAAAACAGACCGAGTTCAGCTGGAGGGGGCTGGGGTTTTTGGGGGTAGTTGTGTATGTCTTGTGGGGGTCGAGATAAAGCTGTGAATCTCCTGCTCTTTCATATGGACAGAGTCTTATGAGGGGTTTCAAACTTGCAGAACAGGTTTTAGTACATGGTTTTAAAACAACTTTAAAGAAAGGTTTGATCCACTTCAAATGTTGACTACCTTATAGCGCAATAAAGTTTATTAGTAAGTATAATTTAATTTCAGAGGAAGTTACCTTAACTCAAAAAAAAAAAAAAACCTATTGCATTAGGGCTGGACGATGGCCTAAAACTAGGGGTGTAACGATTCATTAGTTTTCTCGATGCATCGATTACAAACCCTGTCGATTCATATGCATTGATCTTGAAACATGATTTTTGAATCGCGAATCGCCGATCTTGGACAGTAATCAATTCAAAATGCTAAGAATCGAATGAATCGCGATTTCTATAGCGATTCAATGCTTTCAAAATGTATAAATTACTACACGCACGAATTAATGGAGACCTTGAGGAGTGTTCGTGAATCGTGCCTCTTATCTGTCCTTCACGTGCTCCACTGTTTACCGCCTGAGACTGTCACAGGATTGTGCTCGCGCTCCGTTCATCTCTGATGCAGCTGACGTGTGATCTAGGACTCGTGGCCAGTAATGCTAACGTGAAGTAGTTTTATTTTTCTGTAGTTTGTCAATGGCTCTCTGCACGTTACCGACGGAGTTACCGGAGCCGTCGACAGCTGTATTTATTGCATGGACGGAGCAGAAATGTAAGTGTCTAAATCATACGCACAGATCCATTGAATGATAAATGTTTTTAAACAATGCGGATGAACCGAATATACGAAGGAAACTTTTAAAATTAACCACAGCATTAACAACGACCTTGAAATAAGAGTGCGAGATTTATCTGATAATCAGATGCATGAAAGTAGTGTTTCATTAGCAAACAGACATCTGGCGCGTTTTCTCTCAGAATCATTCGCTGATGGAGAGGAAAAGTTAAATAGAGATGAAGACGTTTTCACACTGAAAGAGAAGCGATCTCACTCTCATAGACGTGCCAGGCTATATCTGCAGCTAAACTGAATAAAAGCAGAATGAACCGATGAAACTAAAAAAAACATCAAACTATTTATGAATGATGCAGTGACATTTATTACAGTACAAAACTATAAAGTATATTTTCTACCTTATTCTGTGCAGAAAAATGTAAATAATTACTAATTAAATGTAGCCTAGTATATAAAACAATGATAAAATTGCCATTAGGAAAAAAATATCGATTACAAATGATTGATTATTGTCCAGCAGTGTATTTGATTTATTACAGCTAATTAAAAGTAATTAATAAAGAAGATAATTCCTTGTAAAAAATAATAATTATAATAATAATAATAATTATTATTATTATTATTATTATTATTGTTATTATTATTATTATTATTATATAGGCTACATACATAAAATGATTGTATTTGACATTTCTGTCACTTCTGAGATTATGGCTACGCCCCTGGTGTGACAAAATGTTAGCTTATACATAATACTCTTTAAGCTCTTTTTTAAAACCTTGGCTTACATACATTTTAACGTATGCCATGTCGCATCATAAACTAGCATTTAACAATGGACAAAGGTTGTTGTTTTTTTAAACCTATGGTTCTCTAACCATAAATGCTACTGTAATTTGCCCCCTGACTAAGCATTTAAAGAATTGAGTAGAAGCATTTAAATAATCCTGTGAATGCACTTAAAGAATGCAGAATCGAATCGTTATAATCAAATCGAATTTAATTGTGAATCGAATCGAATTGAATCGTTCTAAATTTGCAAAAATCGTTCTTGAATCGAATCGAAAATCATAATCGAATCGCTGCCTTGCCAAAGATTCACAGCCCTACCTAAAACAATTCCTGATTTTTTTCCACAAAAAATCCTATTTACGATTTTAATCGATTTCCACCTCCTACTTAAAATCAATATTCAAATGATAAAGAAATTGTTCAAAACAAGTTTTAATATCATTCTTTATCATTTACCAGTACAATTTATAACGGAGACAAGATGATAAAAAGGCTGTAACTGTTATTACCTTAATTCTGGAAAGACCTTTATTTTATTATTATTATAATTTTGTTAATACTAGCCCATCATGCATCTAACCATCCACTCTGTGTTAAGAGCCGTTCAGATTAAAACCGGCAGCTCCGCAGTGAGTCAGTGTCATGGACGGAGGACAGAGCAAGTGTAGGCTAAATATATTATCATCTGGTTATGCCACTGGTTTAGGTTATGTATTTATTTTTATTTCTTATATAAATGATTTGTAAATATAGCAGACACTGTCTAACCGTGTCTCCACCGGACGGTCTTGCTCTCACTCGGCAGTAGAGTCTGTGAGAGCGGTGTGGCATCAATCTCCCTCTGTGCTCCGAGCATTTAATAATCACCCCGATCCGCACTGATACCAGAAACACTCTCCGCCTTCACTCCGTGGATAAAGTTGAAATGTTATGTTCGTAACATAGCCTATAAAAATGTAAAATAAATAAATAGGAGAGTTTCAAAGGGGATTATGATTATAAAGAGACTGAATCAAAAACTGACACAATTCCTCTGCTCATACTGCCACAACAAGCAATCGGATTGGAGATACTTCCTGTTATGGGTCGAATACACCCAGAACTCGCTTCGCAAACCATCCATTGGACACACAGTGCTCTGTTTTCAACCTTCTGACCTACCCGCAGTCAACCACTTGTTACATAGAAGTGAGGAGATCTTCAACGAGCTGTCCGCAGAGTCAAGGAACAGGTTGATCACCGTCGAGGGGCAGGACAGTGGGTTTGGCTACCTGCTAAAGATCTCTGCCTTCACCTTTCATGCAGGAAACTTAGTCTTAGGTACGTGGGTCCTTTCAAAATCATTAGGCAAATTACTCCTGTATCATATTGTTGGGCTTTACCATCCAATTATCGTATCTCACCCACTTTTCATGTACCCTGCTCAAGTCAAGTGATACTGACCCTGTTTATGCTGATTGCTGCCAGCCCCGACCATTGCCCGGTAAACGTTTATGTCTCTGGATTCTCTGTGCCACAACTGACACTGTTGATTGACCTGCTTCTGACTTAGATCTAATTTAACTGCAAATGGATCCACTCGCTTTTGACTCCTCATTACAATCAGTAACTAGTAATTAAAACTAGTAATTAATAACTTGTTTAGAGTAACTTACCCAACACTGTGTATGTGTGCGCGCACGCGCGCGTGTGTGTAACCGATAAGTCAATTTCAGTAAATCAATGCACTATATTCAGGTCAGGTGACTAGGCTACTTTCATTTTGAAAAGAGGTGCTAGCTGAGAGGAGTTTCCTCAAAGCTGACTAAAAGTGATGGATAATTTCAATGAACTTGATGATCCTGTGATATCTTCTTCTTCAAGGTGTAAAAGGAAAATTAAAGATGAAACAAATATTTTTAAGTAAACTTGCAAAAGGATGGTGTCGTAAAAGCTGGGCATGGAATGCGAGATGCCTAGTAGGACACTCTTAGTAAGCAGAACTAGCACTACAGGATTAACAGAAATGACCGGTTATTGCATTTAATCACGTCCATATAGTCTACGATCACAACATCTACATTGTCATCTGAGGAGATTACACAGATTACACATATTAAACAGATGGTTTTTTTTTTTAATCTCTAAAACATTTAAATATAGAGTTATCCGCTTTGGTTAAAAAAACATATCCTAAATGAACATTTTGTAATGTGCCATTAAAAAAAAAAACATAACAAAAGGGTTATTGGTTTTTGCAAATAAACTCTTCATTCAAACACACAATATCATGTCTAAAATATACCAATATCATGAGTGCTACTCATGTGATATTGCTCACGGTATAAACTAAAAGATATGATAGATATGAGACAGACAGGGGCGTTTTTGTGCATATAACAAAACTCACCAGATTTTGACATCTGCACCTCCTGCAGCCAGGTCTGCTTGTGCTTCAGCTCCTCTTTTGAGCACATTTTTATTATAAGAAGAGCCCGTTTAAGGACTTTCTTTGAAACTCTCAGCCCATCGGGGCCTGCCTCCTTCACCCAGTTAATAAAATGGGAAAGGTCCACTAATTTGTGCACCATTGTAGTGGCCCGATAGTTGTGGTCTTCCTTCAGCTGTTTGATATAGCTGAAAAAAATAAGACAGACAAAATGGATCAGCCATCTTCAGTGTGAGTTGGATGAATTTGTGTGTTTTCTTAATTTCTAGAGCACAGACAGCAGAAATATTAATGTCAGAGTTTATCCATACTACTGTACTACTTTCATAATTTAGCCCCGGGACTGATTAAATACCAGGTTTTGGTTCCCATTCCCCAAGTTTAACCAGTTTAACCAGATTTCTTTCACAGAAGTGTCCAAAGTCTTTGGATCTTTCAATTGTGACGATTTTGGCTCATATAAAGGTCCATATTTTTTGGAAACCTTGTTAGTCTGAAGGAAAGAAGAGCCAGTGTAGTAGACAGCAGCTTGGTTGGTGCTCGATTGACAAAGGAAACAAACACATAAAAAAGGGCTTGTTACAAAGTGTATTATTTCTAATTTCTCAACTTCATAGTAAAATTACACAACAATCAATTTAGATTATTCCTATTATATTCGATTATCAAAGATCTACAACAAAATCTTAACTTACTGTTCATTACTGGTGTGAACTGATTGAGGCATGCTGGGGAGGTAGAGGGAGTCATCAGGATGTGCCATGTTGAAACGGTTTACAGATTCCTCCAAGACTGAGCTCTTTGGTGGTTTCATCAGAATGTTACTGAAAATGAAAATTAACGATAACTGTGTGTTCATTGTGTGAGATAGTGGTCCAACAAATCATATAACTCAGTTCAGATCATATTACTTTTTATGAGCTACAAAGCATTTTTATTTTTTGGATCAACAAGAATTTCTTACATACAGCAGCTTACAACAGCAAAAACTATCCTAGCAAATAAAGTTAAAACATTATTAAAGCAATTTGTAATCAGTAAAAAGTTAAATAACAAATTCATTACATACAAGCAAACATAAATACAATATAGTCTACTGAAGTTAGAAACAAAGTAAGGTTTAACTTTATTTCAGGTACAAAAATACAATAACAGTTCAGAGTTCAAACGCTCTCTGAAACAAGCCTCTATGTGTGTGCGGCAGTGAACACACACACACACACACACAGCGTGTGAACCGCAAGAACGAAATTGAATTCTCTTTTAGTGATGAAATGGTTTAAAATCTATTGAATATAAAAACAAGCAAGACAAAACACGTGCACCTTTCAATAAGACAAACTGGGCAGTTGATGGCTCCACACACCTGTATTCTTCTCTTGGCTAGTGTTCTTTCAGACAGTTGTTTGGCCACAGTCCTTTTCCCCACACAGTAATCTGACTGACATACACCTTCTGCATGTTGTCACACTGGTCTCTCATGTGGTTGGAAGGGGGTGCTTTGTAAACAGATAATAGTTGAAATGACTTGCCTAAGCAATCATGTTGATGCACACAAACAAACCAAAATCACGTTAGAGTGTTGCAGATTTCAGTCGAGTTAGTGTGGACTACCTACTATAATTATAACATGAGCACTCATTGGGCACGCACTGTCGATGATCGCACCTATCTGCACGACAGGAGAATGGAGGCCAAGGCTGGAGATGGTCGGTTCGGCTACACTTTTAACATTTTTAAAGCTATCTCGTGTACAATGATCATTACAGAGGTGGCTTTTGGTGGGGATCCTCAGCTCTCCATTTAGGTGCCTCTTCACAAAATGAATCCACCTCTTCTTGATGTGATGGTTGTTGGGAGAATTAAATAAGGTCACAGATCTGGTTTGTAAGCAATGACATCCGGGCAGTACACATTAGAAAACTGTAGCTGTAGTAAGTAACAGTATGACAGTAACTGGCGGTTGAGCGGTGAACTGATGTGAATGTGTTTTATTTCTATTGTTAGGGGCGGGCCAGAAGCTTACGGGGACGCAGTGAGTCATCAAACCCCATTTAAATGCGGATCACAGCAATGGTGAGAAACTGTTTAACAGTCTTACTCCACAATTCCGTGTTTTAGCAACACATTTCTAACATGTAGAATGTGTTTAGACATTTTTAAGACTTTAAAGTATCAATGAAAGGCATCAAAAATGTGCAATGACCTGTTTCCTGGAGAGTCCATCAACACATTTAATTGAATTATTCATGCTTTTTCGCAGCTCCAAAGCTTCTTCCACAGAGCAATAGGCTTTATCAAATTTAAGTGCAGCTTGTGGTCTGTGGCACATGAGCGCTGTGGCATTCTGCACCTCTTTCTGGCTAAGATGCTTCTGAACCTGTAAAAAGGAAAACAGGTGTATGTGTTTGTGCATATTACAAGATCTCAACAGATTTTGATAAGTGGACCTCCTGCTGCCAGGCCTGCCTGTTTTTCAGCTCCTCTTTTGAGCACATTTTTATTATAAGAAGAGCCCGTTTAACGGCTTTCTTTGAAACTCTCAGCCCATCGGGGCCTGCCTCCTTCACCCAATTAAAAAAGTGGGAAAGGTCCACTAATTTGTGCACCATTGTGGTGGCCCGATAATTGTGCTTTTCTTTCAGCATTTTGATATAGCTGAAAAAAATAAGACAGACAAAATGGATCAGCCATCTTCAGTGTGAGTTGGATGAATGTGTGTGTTTTCTTAATTTCTAGAGCACAGACAGCAGAAATATTAATGTCAGAGTTTATCCATACTACTGTACTACTTTCATAATTTAGCCCCGGGACTGATTAAATACCAGGTTTTGGTACCCATTCCCCAAGTTTATTTAACCAGAAAAGTTTGATCTGAGATCAAAGGTTTCTTTCACAGAAGTGTCCTGGCAAAAATGGGCAGCAATACAGCCATTTTAACCCAAATAGAATAACTAGAATATATAATTAGCATTCATGAAAAAATTTTTTCATTATATTAATTATTTCAGCTGCACCTGTAAATAAATACCAATGCATTTGTCTCCTATTAGACAAAGAAGGCCAGCCTACTCTGCTATACGAGGTACAATGATATGGTGATGGTTTACTATCTGATATAATCCTTAGAGCACCATGATAAACAGGATCTGAAGTGAGGGTCAAACTGACACACTACATAAAAACAGCATTTAGTACATCCCATGGTGGCATTGTGCTATGCACTGGATTTAAACTTAAAAGTGTAGTAGAGAGCAGCTGATGGAGCAGATTCCCTGCTGGAGAAGCAGAAGCAGTTGACT
The DNA here is from genome assembly GCF_023724105.1 of Carassius gibelio. Taxonomy (NCBI): domain Eukaryota; kingdom Metazoa; phylum Chordata; class Actinopteri; order Cypriniformes; family Cyprinidae; genus Carassius; species Carassius gibelio. The sequence goes on along the minus strand of NC_068374.1, from coordinate 1,960,764 downwards.
CTTCCACTCTCTGGTGTATGAACAGCTCTGGTGTCTCAGAAACAAATGTTCCTTTTACAAACCTGATCACCTTGCACACAGTGGCGGTTCTACACGGAGGCCCGTGCCTCTGTACACATGTCCCTGGCCACCCCTGTGCTTCAAAAAAAAAAAAGAATATGATTTTACACACGAGCGCCAAAAGCAGAACTAATGTGATGCAACGTTCTACACGGGTAAATTAGTGCAGCGCACCCAAACACTAAGGAACTTAATCATATTCAGGGATGCAAACATCGCGCTTTTCGGCTCCTCCCGTTTTTTTCACATCAGTTTGGGTGACTTGGGTCTGATTATAATTTCTCAAAGTCATCTGAAGCCATTCCATAGCTTAATTTTGTGGACAGAAGACTATTTACATCATTAAATTAAAGTTTAGGGAAACCTTGTTTTCCCTCCTCTGCGGCTGTCAATCATTCTCCATTCAGTATTCAAACAGCGCACGCGCCTCATCCAGTTACAGCAGGATGCACGGTAAAACTCTCTCCAATATTATATACTCACATTATAATGCTTGATCTGGAGATAAAAAGGCTGTGGATTGCATAAAATGACTTTATTTTGTGTATTTGTATTTTATGTTTGTTGCTGTTTTTAAAAGACTCGCTTGTGCCTGTTAGATCACACACGTTTTAAACGCCGTGAACTTTTAAAAATGCTTTGTGAACTCTGTTTTGAAGCGTTTCATATTCTCATGGTTTTGCGCACCGAAAGATTATTAAAAGCTTATATATTTTTAGCCTGCACAATACATTTAAAATAAGCATGATTTAATTGTATATTATTTCTGTATAGTTTAGTGTATAAATATATACACTTCTGAATTCTTGACAGTCATATATAAATATTAAATTGTGAAATGTATGATTGCCTGATTGAATTTTAAAAGAGTACTAATAGTAATTTGTTTTTATTAACATGTTTAGATTGTGTAAAATTACTGTGTAGATTTTTTCAAGAGTAACCTTTTGTATTGATTTGCATTACATTTAAATAAAATATGTTGCCATTTTTAATGTGCCCCTCTGGTTAAACACTGGGCCCTCATTGGCCCCCCTAGTCAAATTTGTCAAGAGCCGCCACTGGTAGCACACTCTTGAGCAGGTGGGGCAGATTTTAAGAAGCTCAAGCAGGCACTCCTCATATATCAAGTATTTCACCATGTCCTGTGGTGGCTTGGATGGTGCTCGATTGACAAAGGAAACAAACCAGTGTTTAAATTGAGGGGGGGCCCGAACCCCCCATAAGCATCAAGGGACCCCCCATAAGGCCCAAAAACATGACTTTAAGGGGCCCCCTTGTTTTTCATTAAAACTAAAATAGAAACAATATTTGACATAGCCTTATCTATATTTTTATCAAAGTATTGCTCTGCCGCTCCCATAAAAAGCTTCTTCAAATAAGATGTGCGTCTGAAAATACGCTCAAGTGCGCCACACGCTGTTTTCTGAAGGAAGTTACAGACTGTGGCCGCGACGTCGCTGTGTGATTGGCTGACAGAGTGATCGTTCCTCGTTATTTTACCTCACGAGGACGGTAAGTTAATATTTCTTTGTTTTATGATTGTTTGGTACACCTAATGTACTGCTCCTGAATAAGTGTTTATCTTGGAATCGGACAGTCACTTTTATTATAATCTTGGTCTGTCAATAGTTGTTTTTTCTATTGTGTGATGCTAGCTCACTATCGGATTGTTAGTTGTAAATTAGCCTAGGGCTGCAACTAACGATTATTTTGATAATCGATTAATCTGTCGATTATTTTTACGATTAATCGATTAATCGGTTTATGTACTTATATTTTAGTTTTTTCCATTTTTTCCCCAAGTACATTATTAATAAAGGGTCTTTATCATTCAGCATAGATTTTTAAGAGATTTTAACCAATTGTAAACAATCCTTCGAAAAAAAGTGCCAATGGCATGAAACCTGAATGGAACTCACAATTTAAAGTAAAATCCATCAGAAGGTTGTCCAGAAAAAAAAAATTGGGACATACACAAAAAAACTGCTGTGTGAAAAAGAGCAGTGAATACTTAGAAAAGAAGTGCATTTTAAATATACTCAAACATTTACCTCTCTCATTCAGTCATAATTAGGCTGCAAGACTGAATTATGAACTGGTAAACGACAAACTGATCACATAACATGTTTGTAAAGCTTTAAATGTTAACTGTTAAAAAGCAATGTTATCAGCTTTTACGACTAAACATTTGCAAACAACCTTGTACTGGAGAATCTGCACAAATAAAATTCTTAGGGGCCGTTCACATATCGCACCTAAAAACGCGTGGAAAACGCTAGTCGCGCCGCTTTCTCCTTCTTTCCAAAGCGCTCGAGCAGAAGCGCCCCTGAGGCGTCTGCCTTTGCTAAGCAACCATGACGTGCTCTCTCCATGACGTGCCCTCTCCATGACGTGCTCTCTCCATGACGTGCCCTCTCCATGAAGACCCGGAAATTTCAGCAAAGGATAAATGGATGCGGTGTGGACGCGCCTGGAAAAACGGGCGCATCGCACCGCGTGCGTGTCGCGACCGCGTCGCTTCCAGTATGAGAGTGCATACTGCGCGCCTACATAGGAAATAACGAACTTGAGCACGCAAAAGACACGATATGTGAACGGCCCCTTAAACAGTTCAGTAGTGCAGAGTTTACAGGTTACTCTTCATTTTGAAGGCTCAAAGTAAAGTACTCCCACTTCCCGCTGAATGCTGCAGAGACGCTGTTAGGGAAGCACGTGACATAAAACGAGGCCAGCTATTGGCTATTCGCTTCTTCACCTGCTGTACTGGCTGAGTAAAACCTCCGGTGGCTCATTACTGCCACACTTTGGTCACCGCAGATTTGAAATATGCACGAAATGAGCCGCTTATGGCAAATAAAATTTATTTAGCGACGAATCCATTACTAAATTAGTTGACAACTATTTTAATAATCGATTTTAATCGATTCGTTGTTTCAGCTCTAAATTAGCCATCTAAAATAATTCTGTAATTCTTTTTAGGCGCCAAAAAACGCTGAAAATGAAGTGGATTTGCGCATCTTCTCTATTAACAACGGCTCTGTGTAGTAACAGCTGCTCTATGTGAAATCATGCACCTGATGGAATTAACTGCTGATTAGAAAACCAGCTTTACTGACGAGATGCGCATAACGATCGGCCGATCGTGATCGGAGCACCCCTAGCCATGAGCGTGCCAAGCGCTGAGCGTCTTATTCGCGCTGAGCATTGGGTGTTTTTTTTCTCGCGCCGAGAGATGAAAAATGTTCATCTTTGGATAAAACACTGCGCTCATCACTGTCACTTTCTAGTCAGCTGACCAATCAGAGTGCAGGAGGGGCGGAGCAAATTACACACGAGCAACTGTCACAACTGTTATTTGTTACATCGACGTGTCAACAAGCGCAACAACGAGAACAATGGAATATAAATTAATATTGCTGGTTTCTGAGCAACCAGATCATTTAAGTCAGAAAAGAAAAATATTTACCAAATCAGATTCAAGTAACAGTTTAGCGGTTATTCTGTATCATAGGAACCAAAGCGTCTCAACCACTGATCTGTAATATAGATATCATATATAGATCAGTGGTCTCAACTGAAACAAACGCAGCCCACAAAAAGCTCTCTCAAGCGCTCACAGCTGGCCGTTTTCAGCAGACCGACTGGTGTTTTCAGCTTCCTAAAAACACTTTGGTGGACACAGGGCCTGACTGCTCAAACAGTGTTAATTTAAGGACGTTATTACCATGGCCGCGGGAAGTGGGGGTGCTGCAGCACCCCCTAGTGACGAGAGGGAGATAAAAAAAAATGTAGGCCTATTAAAATATTTTGCACAATTTATAAATTCCTTATGAATATTTTAGAAAATGATTTTGACACGCAGTCTATTACGTATATTTTGGATTTTAATTTCATATTTTGAGGCCTAATCAACACAGGTTCGGAAGTTACGTTGTCAACGTCAGGCAGGCAGGTTTGGTCGCCGAGTAACGAGGTTTCCCGCTCGTTCCATGCAGAATACATCCATCTTTATATAATACAGCGCACCTCGACATTTGTACACCTGTAACCAGGGCACCCCGCCTGCATGTAGCTCAGGTAAGAGCATTGTGCTGCCGCGCTTGTAACATTTATTTTTTTGGCAACAAGTGTGGGATCAGCTTTGACTAGCCAAGCAATTGTAAGTAGGATACTTTAGTATTTTTGGAAGGTGGTGGGGATGGAGAGTATTATTTCGTTCGTGTGTTCTTTGCGTAATGGTTGTGGAGAACTGTTAAATAACGTTTAAATAGTCGGAGATTATTTCCTTGTGGTTTGTGTAAAAAGGTTGGAGATGAAAGCTTTATACTGTGCGTGTGTTTTTTGCGTAATGGATGTGGAGAACTGTTCAATAAACAAATTGCTTAAATAGTCAGAGATTATTTCCTTGTGGTGTGCGTAAAAAGATTTTGGAGTTAATAGAGTTGCGTGTGACATAAACGTGCAGTGACTCAAGCCAGCTGACCAAATCGATTGCATTGTTTTAGCGTTATTGTGAAGTTTGATTAATATTATATTTTGTTGTAATATTATTTGTTGTATCTAAATAAGTTGCATGTATGTATAGGCTATCTGAAATTGTAATGAAAGTAATTATTTCGTTTTCTTTCGATTATTAAACAATTATTTCTGATTCTGCTTCTGCTTCAGATTAATAACGCATTGCGCATATCTGAGAACTGATGTCTGTGTGTTTCAGACCCTGTGCACTGAAGTAGTAAATCTCAATGTATTTATTTTTAAAATGTATTTTAAATAGGCCTATAGGCTCATAGGTTTTTTGTCAAAAAAAAAAAAAAAAAAAAATTCACAGCACCCCCTGTTCAAAATTAGTTCCCGCGGCCCTGGTTATTACTGATGTTCATCAGGTGAAGGCTTTTTCTGTGTCAACGATGATAAAGCAGGGTTTGTGAGAGACACACATGCATTATTACACTGAAGACAAACATGCAGATCAAGTTTTTGTTATGAATTGTATCCTATTTTTTGTTATTATGTATAGCCTAATACAATTAGTGTAGTATTTAAGGTAAAATGGAGAAAAGGGTTTTAAATTCAATGCAAAGAGGCATTTATTAAAGAGGCAAAATTTAACCCAAGAAAAGCACAGAAGGCTTATTCATGTGAATTGATAGAGAATCAAGAGATCGAAATTGATTAATGGTCATCAACATCGTAATCGTATCAAATTCTTTATATTTTTTCCCTCTTGTAGAAACACTATTGTGACAAAACATATTTAATGAAGTCTCTCATTCACCACTATAGAAGTTTACCCAACTATGACAACTTCCGCTAGAAAATATGAAAGGGTTATGTAACTACATGATAAATTAGTTTTTTAATGAAATAAAATTCATACATGTGCACTGTGCAAAGTATATAGATTTTTATTTTACATATTAAATTATATAAACCACCACATTAAATCAGCTTTACCTGAGGTTTACGAGCTGGTTTATCTTTATGAGGAAGTTCTGCTCCATATGGTCAACAGGTCCTCTCCTGACAAACACCGGACATCTGATTCTCTTGACATGCTAATTTCTTCTACACACACACACACACACACACACACATCACGGGAGAACTGTTGTCCCATGTCAAACTTTTAAACTGGAACATAAAACCTGACCTGGACAACAGAACATATTACTCCATCAATACAAATATTAAAGTAACGTTATAGCACTACACAAAACCGTAAAGCACAGTTCAAAACAGCTGAATGGTGGCAGAACAGGCATTTTACTCACTACTCCAGTGTTTTATACAATTAAATGTTATTATAAACGACATACATTAATCTTTCATTAATATCAGTTGTTAAACAATTTATCTTTCGCTATTTAACGTTAATGGCAGACTCTCTACAAATCAGCAGATACAGTAACGAGATACAAAAACTCACCAATTCACCAAATTGTTAGTTTAGGATGCAGCTCAGATAAGTATAATGTTAGATATGTCTTCTTTTTTAGCGTCTTTAAATGAACTTAAGTTACACAACGTTAATAGAAGATTTCTCATCTTCCTCTCCTCTTTGACCGTTACTGTTTAAACTATGCACGCTACAGTTGCACGTGCACTACGCTCGGATTTCTTAAAGGGGAAGCGTCACGACAATACAATTATAGATGTTTGAGTTTCTGTGAATTCATACTCACATGTAATACATTTTAACTTATTTAGACATTATGAAATATCATATTTATTATATTTTCCTTATTGTATTATGACTTTCAGTTTTTTAATTTGTATATATTCATGTAGGCTGCATTTTTATGGGTTACAAGTACACACACACACACAATGTTACTCTAAAAAAGTAAAGTTATTAATTAACTGTAATTAACAGAATCAAATAAGATTCTACAGAAAAAAAGTGAATTCAATAAAAATAAAAAATTATAATGAATTAAATCAAATCAAATCAATAAAATATACTACATGAAAAAAATAAAATAAATCCCATTAAATAAAAGGATTCTAAGTATTAAACAAAATCCTACAGGACAAAGTGAAATTCCATTAAAATCAATCAGAATGTCCAATAGGATTCTAAGAATCCAGTAAGATCCAAAAGGATAATCTGAAATTCCAATAGGATTTTTTGACAAGGTTAAACACATAAAAAAGGTGAATTATTTCTAATTTCTCAACTTCATAGTAAAATTACACAACAATTTCTTCAGCATCAATTAAAATGTTGTCGAGATTTTTCCTATTGTATTAGATTAACAAAGATCTACAACAAAATCTTAACTTACTGTTCATTAATGGTGTGAACTGATTGAGACATGCTGGGGAGGTAGAGGGAGTCATCAGGATGTGCCATGTTGAAACGGTTTACAGATTCCTCCAAGACTGAGCTCTTTGGTGGTCAATGCCAGAAAATTATGAGATATATCACCGCTTATCAACACCAGGGGTGTGACAAAACACGAGATGAGACAAAATATAGATACTTGGTCCTAGAACAAGAAAATATTTTAATAAAAATTTTATCTTTAAGTGACAGAACCATTCAGCAACTGAGACCAAGTATATTGCTCTAAAAGTAGATCTTATTACAAATTCCTGAGAATGATTATATAAATTTACTTGAATCCTGCTGTTATCAATATCTTAAAATATGGCAATCATGCCAACACTTAATTTTCAGAAAATAATTACTTACTAATGATGTTTGAATGCATTGGAGCATCTTCCTGCGAGAACACCTCTTCCAAACACTGCCATCGAGAGGTCTTTTGGGGCTTTTCTGTGATCAGTCCATTTCACGTGGGCAAACTGTTCAGCAGTGATTGACGTGTTGGGGCCAACTCTTACCTGAAATAATTGAAACAATTACAGAATTCTAAGGTGAACTCAGTAATATTTTGATGAATATTAATTTTAATTCAGTGATCTCGTCATTGCAATGCGTTTTCTCTCACAAAATGCTTTCACCACAACTAACAGCAAACACAATTTCAACATGAATACAGTAAGAGCTTCGCTGTGCAGAATAACAGCGTCATTGATTATAACGGCAGTTTGGGCAAGTGTGCAGATATACTCACGATGTGTGATTGACAGCTCCGAACAATATAAAGGGAGCTTCTTTAATCGCTCTCTGTAGTTTAATCACAATTTAAATAGCAGATTTGTTTCATGCCACTAAGAGAAACAATGTGAAGTTGATCGTTTAGTCACTGGCTTTGATTCACTGATGCATAAACAGTATAAAACGATTTAGAAAGAAAGTCTGTGTGATGCTACACATCAGAAATCACTGATCACAGATCAGGCATTAATGAACACTGTTACTCACTGTTTGTGGCTGTGCTGTCGAATCCATATCATAAAAGTCTGTTTGAAACGCCTGTGCTGACATTGTGACTGGATTATATGTAAATATTTGGGCGGGCAAAGTAGAGAAAGGGGAGGTTAACTTTCCCCGCATGACATCATAAGGGGAAGATTCCAGATCGGCCACCTGAGCTCTCGTTTTCTCAAAGGCAGAGCAGGACACCCAGGGCTTGGTTTACACCTATTGAGATGTCTAGCCACTGGGGGAGCACAGAGGGAACTCATGTTATTAACACATGTGGAATTATCTATGGAATTATATACATAACAAAAAAGTGTGAAACAACTGAAAATATGTCATATTCTGGGTTCTTCAAAGTAGCCACCTTTTGCTTTGATTACTGCTTTGCACACTCTTGTCATTCTCTTGATGAGCTTCAAGAGGTAGTCACCTGAAATGGTCTTCAACAGTCTTGAAGGAGTTCCCCGAGAGATGCTTAGCACTTGTTGACCCTTTTGCCTTCTGTCTGCGGTCCAGCTCACCCCTAAACCATCTGGATGGGGTTCAGGTCCGGTGACTGTGGAGGCCAGGTCATCTGGCGCAGCACCCCATCACTCTCCTTCTTGCTCAAATAGCCCTTGATGCCTTCAGTGTGACTCTACAATTTTTATAGTCATGAAAATAAAGAAAACTCTTTGAATGAGAAGTGTGTCCAAACTTTTGGTCTGTAATGTATATAGAAGTAATTAAATACAAGTTCACACAAACTCTTCTTTCTGCTGCGGCTGTCTGTTAACCTCCATTCAGCAATCAAGCTGCATGTTGCGTATGGTTATCTTATACAGTACAGTTTGTCAATCTTAAATGGTAATTGTGCATTAACAGCGCTGCGTTCTAGGTGGGTATTTGAGCCTGTAAGTCACGACTCAAGACTTTTCCAGTCAAGTAGGGGTGTGGCAATATTGACAAAAATCTATATCTCTATATTTTTTTTCAATATCTCGATATCGATATTCAGATGATAATTTTGCAATCCTTTAAATAAATGTGCAAATTGGCGAAGAAAGTCCAGTTGGTCTTTTGACTTGCTGCATTTGACCTATTATTGTATAGAATTACTAGATATGAGACATTATTGATTTAAACATCAACCAAGTTTCTGTACTAAATATTTATTTTAATACAAGAACAGTGCTTTTTCAGTACAATTTACAGTGCAGACCAAAATTTTGGAATTATTCTAATATGATGATTCATTATCAAAGTTAGAATCAGTTCTGCTGCTTCATGTTTTTTCAGAACATGTGATACTTTTTTAGGATACTTTGATGAATAAAAAGTAAAAAAAAATAAAAAATAGTGTATATTGTAATAACAATATACACTACTGGTCAGTAATTTGGGGTCAGTAATTTTTTTATTTTAATGAAATCAATACTTTTTTATTCAGCAAGGATGTGTTAAATTGATAAAAACTGATAGTAAAGAAAATATTTATCTTTTATTGATCAAATATATTAGACAGCAGAACTGTTTCCAACACTCATAATAAATCAGAATATTAGAATGATTTCTAAAGGATCATGTGATCGACTGATGTCACATGTGACACTGAAGCTGGAGGAATGATGCTGAAAATTCAGCTTTGCATCACAGGAATAAATTATCTTTTTAAAAGTATATTCAAATAGAAAACTATTATTTTAAGTTGTAATAATATTTCACAATATTACTGTTTTTTTCTGTATTTTTGATCAAATAAATGCAGGCTTGATGAGCAGAAGAAACTTCTTTCAAAAACATTAAAAATAGTAATGTTTCCAAACTTTTGGTCTGTACTGTATGTATGTAATAATTTATCTTTGTGCTTTGCAAACAGTACTCTATTAGTAATAGACTAACAACAATGTGACTACCTCTTTAAAAAAAAGTTGTGTTTTGTAAAATGTAAACATTAGAACACAACACAATATAACATCTTTGCACATTATATTAATATAAAATATGAGAATAAAAAAAGACAAAAGGAACAAAATAAATAACAGACCCTGCTCAGCAGTACGGCTCCGAGGTTCTGCTGGACCACAGATCGGAGGTCGTGCCATAATACGTGACCTTCTGCAATTTACGGGACAGCGTTTGTCGACAAGACTTGAACAGTTTTGGTAGAGCTGTTTCACTGAAATATCTCCTTGGAGGCAGATTATATCTGGGATCTAAAGTCTTACATTTGTAATCGTTTTTGTTTTTCTTTGTGAATGTTTCTGCCCAGGTCTGTTGTGTGTTTTCTTTTTTTTGTACCGTGTTTGTAGCAGCAGTGCTGTTTTGTTCAGCACGAAGCCTTTCGTACTCTTCAGACTGTGTTTTGTGCGTTGTACGGAGATGATGGAAGAGGTTGGTTGTGGCGCTCTGCATGCGACAAATTCTACAGATGGGCGACTTTTGTTGCCCGTCTTTTATGTCAAAACCAAACCATCTCCAGGCTAAGGAAGCTGACCCACATCTCGCTGTTAGCTCTTCTAGCACTGGTTTTGAGGAGGACTGTATTTTTGCTTTCTTTGCTCATTTTTGTGTTGTTGCGCTCGAAGCTTGAAAACAAGTGACTGATGGGTAACATACGCACGGCGCACTGTAATGATGTAAGACCTCAGGGGCACTGAGGCATTATGGGCAGTTCACCGTATTAATAAAAAAAATTTTGTTTGTACAAAAAAAAAGTTAAAAGAACCCTGTTGGTGTTCGGAAGCTATTCCGGTGGATCTTGATTGAAATTTGTTTCATGAGTGGGAATCCGTTTAGATTGTCCATCCCTTGTGCTGCTGATTTTAAATAGTCAGCGACTTGGCTTTCCACAGAAGCAGAGGTGTCCTCCTCATCCTCAAAGGAAAATAATTCGGTGCTGAGGCTGTGCGTTGGTGCGTTGGTACCTGTTGGCTGGTCTTCTTGTGCACTTTTCCGGCACTCCGCCAGCAGACATGCCTTGGCTTTGTCCTTCCTTTCCTGTGTCCGCAGCCAACATAGTTTAAATCTGGGCAGTGTCACCGCAGCCAAGATGGCAGTCTCACTTTCCAACACCTCAGCAAATCTATTTCTTATCGCCTGAAATGAGAGAGACACACACACACATTACATTAATGCATTTGGCAGACACTTTTATCCAAAGTGACTTACATTCAAGGAACACATTTACATTCCTCTCAGTTCTTGCTTTCCCTGGGAATCGAAAACACACACACACACACACACACACACACAAAGAGAGAGACAGACACACAGACACACAGACATCTAAGAGATATACATTTCATTTTACTTTGATTTCATAATTAATACATATTTCATGTATGAGAGTATGAATTCAATGTATTTACCTTGACAACAGCCTCTGGAAGGTCACCAAGGATTTGGAGGCCAGTCCAGGGTCTTGGAGATCAATGTCTCTAGTGTGGGTAGAAGGGTGCCATGGAAGCAGTTGTCTTCGCCCTGAAGAATGTCAAGGGATATCATCACTGTGCTGTATTCCCTGAGGAACAGGTACTCCCGATCTGTGATGGCCTTCAACCCAAAATTGTAGGAAATGGTGTTCAGCTCGGAGATTGGGAGTTTACAGACACGAGCAACAGCATCATGAAAGGAGTACCATCTGGTCGTACATGGGACAAGGAGCTTCCTTTCAGGGACTTCATCCACGATCTCTGCAGCCACTGTGAAACGGCTGGCCTTGTTCCACAAAGCTGTGCATTTGGAGGTGGCACTTCTGTACACAGCTTTTATGTCTGTCCTTGAAAGTAGCCACTTGTTCACATCAGAGCATGAAATAAGGTTTGCTGTGTGCGATGCACATCTGTGGTGTGGTGGCAAAGTCACATCTTCCTCTTCCACACCCTCTTCCACATTCATGTCTTGTAAGACATCATGAAGGTCGACAAAAATCACATCATCATCATCATCATCATCATCTCCCTGAACGGGCTGGTAAACTTTAAAGGCTTTCACAAAATTCGAACCATTGTCTGTGACAGTAGCTGTGATTTTGTTAGAAATACTAAAGGATGAGTGGATATTGTCCAGTTCAGTAGCAATGCTTTATTCATTAGGTAAATAGGCTTTGGATTTCACACGTGTTTTCATTATGAAAAACATTTATTTCATAATGATATTTCCCCTCATTTTAAAATCTTATTATCCAATGAAGGGATTCATTTTTGTGATTTTTTTTTATTTATTTTTTTTATAAAAGATCAAGGAGGTGCACGCAAACTTCCTGAAGGAGAACTCGGTTCAGTGTTGCTGTCCATGAGACACGGCTCTCAGCGTGCGAGTAGTATAATAAGTCGAGGTTTCCACCATCTTGTATTTTAGTTGTTTAAACTCTTTTGAATGTTCATTTTTACAGGCTCGTCCGCACCGAATCGAGTTAAAACAAATCTCAACTTTTCAGAATGCCGCAAGCACACCGCAGGTCATGTGACAAGAACGGACCAATCAGCTTCATCCTTTCCCGTAACAAGATGTAGGAACAGCTGATCATAGCTGTATATGGATTGACATTTTGAAATAAATTTAGTAGCAGAGCTAATGCAAGCGATTTTTACAGCTGCAAATCCCTTTATCCCTTGCTAAAATGTCCGCGTCTTCATGGAGAAAGCAGGTAAAGGTTGCTTAGCAAAGGCAGACGCCTCAGGAGCGCAACTGCCCAAGCACTTTGGAAAGAAGGAGAAAGTGGCGCGCCTAGCGTTATCCACACGATTTAAGGCGCGATATGTGAACGGCCCCTTAGGCTGTCCTCATCAGGGCCGTAGCTGGGGTTAGTGGGGCCCCGGTGCAGGTTGTACCAGTGTTCCCTGTTTGAAATTGTTTCATTTGTATATTTGTTGTATTTTCACAATGTTTTCATTTTTGTCCAGGTACAGCAACCAAATAATTAAATTTTAAAAAAGCACTGCATAGTCTTCACTGCAGGGTTCCCACGCTTCTTGAAAGTACTTGAAAGTACTTGAATTTCAGACATATGGATTCAAGGCCTGGAAAGTACTTGAAAACCAACATAGGTCCTTGAAAATGCTTGAATTATTTATATGAAATCAGTTTTGTTTGTGCTGCTATTTTTTAAATTGTCCGATATGTACTTCTGTCAAAAACAGAACTAAACACGGGAGGTCTGTTTGATTTCTGATGCGATCGCGCACATAACCTAGACCGCAAAGTTGATTCTGTGCTTGCTTGATCTAATTTTTAGTTTTTTTTTAAATGTTGTCAATTTAAGTAGCAAATAAGAATAGCTAAAAAAAATCTTCTTTGTGATTTTCAGTATTGTTTATGATAATTAAAGCAATGGTTTTTAAGTAATGAAATAATATGTAAATGTATGATATTTGGGGTAAAAAGCACCCCCGCTGTAATGACTAAAGGCGCCATGATTAACATGATAATTAATAGACTGATGACTTTTCCATTTGTTGACATGATATGGTTAGATTCAGATGCTAAAACCATATTATGTTGGGTGTTCTTGGAGATAATCACCATGTTTAGAATGAAACCATTATATTTAAAAACATGATATTAATGTGCTTTACACATGGATGATTATATATCTATAGCGCGTGGGCGTGGTCGCATTAGAGTTAGTGAAGGGAGACGTGAAAGACTGGAGATCGCGCTGGTTTCATATGGATTACTTTATTACTTAATATTTGTTGTCGATAAGACTTGCTTAGTTTAAAAATAGACATGTCAAGATTTCTATAGAAATATCTCTCATATCTCTTTGTGGAGTGTTTGTTGAGTTTCAGTTCATTTTAATGACCCATTTCTAAATGAAGATCATGCAAGACCAAGGCTGCAGACCGTGCACTCTGTTTTCTTTATTTTATAAATGCACAAAGTTTTCTTATGTGTGTATACAAATAACAGTAGAGCCTATACAAATTCGATTGATGTATTGCTCTTACCTGTACGATCAAAACTGAAATTGCAATTTAAGTTATTTTCGGCGATATCCCACAGAACGCTTATATGCATAGACTGAACAAGAATAATTTTTATTTTTCAGAATGTGCAGAAAATAGTAGAAACTCTGCTAAAGTGATTGTTTTGAACAAGTATTAATTTAAACATTATAAAAAATAAAAAAATAAAAAGCTTAAAGGGTTAGTTCACCCAAAAATGAAAATTATTTGGGACTTTTACATTTAGCTGATGCTTTTATCCAAAGTGACTTACAATTGCTATATATGTCAGAGGTCGCACGCCTCTGGAGCTACTAGGGGTTAAGTGTCTTGCTCAGGGACACATTGGTGTCTCACAGTGGATTCGAACCCGGGTCTCTCACACCAAAGGCATGTGTCTTATCCACTGCGCCATCAACACCCCATTATGTCATCAATGACTCACCCTCATAGCAATGGGAACTCTAGGTCACTTTTCTCGGTGGTAAACAATATTCTGAAACCACCTGATTCTTTGCCATCTGATATGTATTCCACTGACTTATGTGATCGCTTTTTGACTTTTTTTACATGTAAGGTTGAAAATGTACATTGGCAATTACTTACTGGTACTCTTCACAATGACTCCTGTCAGTCTATCACTCACACACCTCCCCACTCTGTCTTCTCTAACTTTACACTACCAACTACTTCAGAGATAGTGGGTCTGATAGATAAATCTAAATCTTCGACTTGTCAATTAGACCCTCTACCAACTCCGTTAGTAAAAGCTTGTTTACCAGCCCTTTTGACATTGATAACTAAAATCGTTCATGCTTCACTTGGTTCTGGTTTTGTATCTCCATCTCTTAAATCTGCTATTATTACACCCATACTTAAGAAACCAGGGGGTGATCCATTTGATTTTGAAAATTTTCGTCCAATTTCAAATTTACCATTCATCTCTAAGGTAGTTGGAAAGTGTATTGCAATTCAAATTTATGAACATCTGTCCAATAATAACTTGTATGAACAATTCCAATGTGGTTTTCGTCCCCACCACAGCACTGAGACTGCTCTTGTCAGAATAACCAATGATCTACTGTTGGCAGCTGACTCTGGGCTTTTAACTATACTTGTCCTCCTTGACTTGAGCGCTGCCTTTGATACTGTCTCACATAACGTACTTCTTGACAGATTAGTCTCCATTGGTATTACTGGCACTGCTCTGTCTTGGTTTAGGTCATATCTATCTGGACGCAGTCAGCGTATTCAACTAAAAGGTTTTAGTTCACGAATATCTACAGTCACCACTGGTGTTCCCCAAGGTTCTGTTTTGGGCCCGCTTCTCTTCATTATATATATGCTCCCTCTTGGTAATATTTTAAGGAAATATGGTATTAATTTTCACTGTTATGCGGATGACACCCAACTTTACCTGTCTGCCAAACCTACCGGTTCTTTTCCTCCGCCATCTTTGTCAAGCTGTTTAGCTGAAATTAAAGACTGGCTTTCAGCGAACTTCTTGAAATTAAATGGCAATAAAACTGAGGCTCTGCTTGTTGGCACTAGATCTGTTGTGTCTAAATCTAATTGTTTCTCTTTACACATTGATAATACTGCAATCTGTCCTTCCTCTCAGGTTAAAAGTTTGGGTGTCATCATGGATAGCACACTATCTTTTAAAGCTCAGATTACTAATAATCACACGGATTGCATACTTCCATTTGCGCAATATTAATCGTCTACGTCCATTTCTTTCAAATAATAATACTGCAGTTCTCATTCACGCACTAGTCACCTCACGTATAGACTACTGCAATGATCTTCTCACAGGTATTATAAGCTTCAATTGGTTCAGAATTCTGCAGCTCGTGTTCTCTCTAGAACACCTTATACTGATCACATTTCTCCGGTTCTCCAGCAATTGCACTGGCTTCCAGTAAAATATAGAGTTGAATTCAAAATCTTGCTACTCACTTATAAGGCACTTCATAATCTTGCACCACAATACCTTACTCAACTTCTCCAGGTTTATACTCCTTCACGTGCACTTAGATCTTCATCTTCAATTTCTCTTGTGGTACCTCGGATTCGACTTACTACTATGGGTGCCAGATCTTTTAGTTATGTTGCCCCCCGCCTATGGAACTCCCTTCCCCTCGATGTTCGCAATAGTGATTGCTTGTTGACTTTTACAAAGCGTCTTAAGACATATCTTTTTATACAGGCTTTTTTATAAAAAATTTTATTGAGACTTAAATCCACTTTATATGTATATGCTGTTTGTTTGTTGTTTGTTTTGTCTTATGCAGTGACCTGTATATTGCTTGTAAGGTGACCTTGGGTGTTCTGAAAGGCGCCATGAAATAAAATGCATTATTATTATTATTATGTTTATCTTCAGAACACAGTTTAAGATATTTTAGATTTAGTCCGAGAGCTCTCAGTCCCTCCATTGAAGCTGTGTGTACGGTCTACTGTCCATGTCCAGAAAGGTAAGAAAAACATCATCAAAGTAGTCCATGTGACATCAGAGGGTCAGTTAGAATATTTTGAAGCATCGAAAATACATTTTGGTCCAAAAATAGCAGAAACTACAACTTTATTCAGCATTGTCTTCTCTTCCGTGTCTGTTGTGAGAGAGTTCAAAACACAGCGGTTTAGTAATATCCGGTTCACGAACGAATCATTCGATTTATTCGGTTCTTCTTGAACCAGTTCACCAAATCGAACTGAATCGTTTGAAATGGTTCGCGTCTCCAATACGCATTAATCCACAAATGACTTAAGCTGTTAACTTTTTTAACGAGGCTGACACTCCCTCTGAGTTAAAACAAACTATGCTGGAGTGCCTCTCCCCCATGTAGGGTAAAAGGCCCCTATTTCCACCTCAAAAATGTATGGGATTTTTAAACAAAACAAATAACTATAACTTATTTTTACACTGACCCTAACCGCGAGTTTTGTGTCCTGCGGGAACCCAATCCTAAAGTCTAGCACATTAACCTATGGAGAAGCAGTTATAATTAGCCTATCAGCCTCAATGCCGGGAAAGTGCAAATTCAATGGGATTTACAATAAAAAAAGATTTACAAAATAATTTTAACACGTCTCCAGGGGCTTAGATTATGCGGGGGACATTTCCCACCACTTTATATTACATAAATTTGTCCCCTGCACTTAACGAATAGAGGTTTTTAAGAGCTGGCGTGAATAAATCTAGATTTAACTCAATGAGACAGGATAGTCTGCGTATGACATGATATTTTATTCGGACCCAGAAGGTGAGATAACCATCAAGGAGCGCTAAACACACTCATTCACACTCGAAGACGGAGCGCGCTCTCACGCAGAAAGTCATACCAGGAAATTCCTAATATGGCCAAAAGCATCCAGCTATTGCTATATGAAAATAGTTGTTTTTACAGAAAAACAGACACTTTTGGAAACACGAACACATTAAACATACAATTGCTACAATATATGTTTTTTTGAGTCATCTCCAGCAGGTGATAAAGTATATGAACAATGCAGTGCTAACTGTATTTATTACAGTATAGAATCTATTCTGCCTTATTATTATGTGATGAAAAAAGTGTTTGTAGTATATAAACAAATCATTATTATTTGTTGTTGTCCAGCAGCTACATATTTCTATGCTAATTAAAAGCTAGACATTAGAGAAAATACGTTTTTAGAAGTCTCTTCTGTTCACCAGGCCTGCATTTATTTGATCCAAAGTACAGTAAGACAGTACAATTTAGAAACATTTTTACTAGCCTATTTAAAATAACTTTTCTATTTGAATATATTTCAAAATGTAATTTATTGAAATTTTTAGAGATTTTTTACCCTCAGTACTCCAGTCACATGATCCTTCAGAAATAATTCTGATATTCTGATTTGCTGCTAAAAAACACTTATGATAATTTTGAAAAGAACGGAGTATAATTTTTTAAGGTTTCTTTGATGAATAGAAAATTTCTATCTGAAATAGAAATCTTTTGTAAAATGATGTCTTTATCATCACTTTTGTTTCAATTTAAAAAATCCTTTTTAAATAAAAGTATTAATTTCTATAATTTATTTTCCAAAAAACACAAAAGACAAAAAATAGACTCAAAGCTTTTGAATGGTATAGTGTATAATGTTGCGAAAGCTTTTTGTTTTCACATAAATGCTGAATTTGGATCCTTCTATTCATCAAAGAATACTGAAAAAAATTTACTCATCTGTTTTAAATATTGATCATCAGCAAATTATCATATTAGACTGATTTCTGAAGGATGTGACACTGAAGACTGGAGTAATGATGCTGAAAATTCAGCTTTGATCACAGGAATAAATTACAATTTACAATAAATTCAAATAGAAAACAGTTATTTTAAATTCTAAAAATATTTCACAATTGCTTTTGCTGTACTTTGGATCAAATAAATGCAGGTTTGGTGAGCAGAAGAGACTTCTTTAAAAACATAAAAAATCTTACTGTTCAAAAACTATAGACTGGTAGGCTATATTGATTACAGAAATGTTATATTGTAATGTTTTATATTATATTGTAGTGTGTGTGTGTGTGTGTGTAATTTCTGTCCCCCTCTGAAAAGATGGCTACGCCCCTGCACGTCTATAATAAGTGAATGTACAAATTTTTAATGTTACCAGGTTTTACTATGTTATTAAACATTTAACAGCTTTTTATATATATAAAAAAGCTGAGATAATTTAATTCTTAATTTAAAAACTCTTTAAAAACTAGTGTTTTTTAATCAATATTTCAGAAACTGCATTTGAATATTACCAGTATTGAATTTAATGGATTTCATGTCCTTTAAACATGACTGTCTAAAACGGTTTAATTTTATAAAACCTTCACATTAAAAAAAATCATTATTACTCTGACATTTCTTAATGTAAATATTAAGTGTAAGTACAGTAAGGTCTTTTATGATGTTATGCGCTGGGGCTGTGAATTTCAAAGGTGCTTGATTTAATAAAATGGTGCTTTAAAAAGTCCTTGAAAGTCCTTGAATCTGGTGTTTATGAAAGAGTGGGAACCCTGTCACTGTAAAAATTTAATATAGGCCTACAGTCAAACCAAAATCTATTCAGACACCTTCAACATTTCTCACATTATCACAGTTTATCTGGATAATGTCAGATAACTTTGATAGAAAGGTATGTAATGGATTACAATCAACCAAAACTTCAGACAACTCTTAATATGACAAAATTTACACAACTATCAATACTTTGTTGACCAATTACCAAGCAATGCTTCATTTGGTTCAGACTGTGGTGTGAAAAGGTCGCATTAGCATTTCAGGAAAAAAAAAAAAAAACACAAAACATGGTCAGGTCAAAGTGTCTGAATTATTTCTAATCAATTTCACTAGTAGTCCACTGTATGAAGAATTTTTGGGTATAATATGTCACATTTCGCTTTATTTTGCTATTCTTTCATAGGTTAAAGTGTCCTGCACCTACTAGTAAAAAAAAAAAAAAAAAAATATATATATATATATATATATATATATATATATATATATATCTGGTGTCTGAATAATTGTTGGTTTGACTGTGCATTAATTCTTGTAAAATCTACAAAGTAATTCAGTCAAGAGCAGTGAGTGATTTTCTGTCATTTTCTTGGATTAACATTACAGCAGCCAGTAGCTAAATTAGGCGCGGTCACTTTAAGAGATGATGAACGCATCCAATATAATACACATCCCATTTTTCCCTCAACTGTTTACTTTCACTTAAGAAATAACT
Organism: Carassius gibelio; assembly: GCF_023724105.1. Taxonomy (NCBI): domain Eukaryota; kingdom Metazoa; phylum Chordata; class Actinopteri; order Cypriniformes; family Cyprinidae; genus Carassius; species Carassius gibelio. Next base: position 1,941,180 of record NC_068374.1, on the reverse strand, counting down.
GACAGTTTTTTTGAGCATAATTTCCAAGGTGGATATTTTGACATATGTTGTATGTAATTGTCGGTACAAGAGCAAAAAGAGGCAAATTTGGTGTTCAAGTGTTATGACACGCATCTCTCTGCATGAGCTCTGAACACCAGAACACAGTGGTGCTGAAATGGACCCTTTAACGTCCTTTTCTGTTTGTTTAAACAATTGGGATTTGTATTTGTTCATTCAGGTGCAGGAGGAAGCTCGAGGAGAGCTTCGCAGAAGAGAGCTCAGTTCAGTGTCGCTGTCCGTGATACACGGCTCTCTCTCTCTCTCTCCGCACCGAACACAGCGTGCGAGTTACCAGCTACTCTGTTTAGCTTTTCCTTGCTTGTGTTTGGAACTATTTTGAATGTTTAAATTGACACGGTTTAAAAACAAGTGAAATGATAAGCTTTCATGAACACAAGCAGCAGTGGCCTGTCAACTGTGCTGAGCGTCTTTTTAGACTGGCCTCAGCCAGACGGTTGAAAAAAAACTGGAAAGATGAAATTGCTCTGAAAAACGCAAAAAATCACCAATTTCCACTTATAGATAACATTTATGAGTTATTTTAGTCTTATCAGTGATGTGCAGCCAGTATCTGTTCTCATCTAAAAATGTCTTCATGACCTCTTAAAATTTCCAGCTCTACAGAAATTATGAATGATATTTCTGAAGAATATCTAAGGTGTTCTTAAAACAGTTTTATTTGACATGGAGCAGGTCGAGATCACATGACCACACAAATACTAATGCTGTCTTAAAGTTGTAGGCTGAGAAGTTCCTACTTCCACCACACAATAAATTGGGAAAAATAATGCAGGTGTAGCAAAAATACAACAAACATTTTGTGTAACCTTAATCCCAGTATCTGCTATTGAACTGGATCTTCTGAAACAGTAAGTGCTCAGACTCTTTGGATGGTTTGTGGGTTTCACAGCTGATGTTCAGTGCTGTAACAACATGCCTTTATTACATTAAATATCAAAAATTACATACTTAAAGCAAGAAAAAAGAGGGAGAGAGACAAAAAAGGAGAGGACTTAATACAGAGCCCTGTGGCAGTCCATAGATTTGGGATTGGGTTTTTTCTTTCTATTTTTTACTTTTTTTGATGAGGGGGTTTGATAGCTACCAGTTTGTAAGTATTTGGGATGTGTTCTAAAGAATTGGATGTGGCTCTAGCATATATGTTGTTGGTTTTGATGCTTTACATGCCTTCTAATTTTGATGTATATTGCTTTGTGCCACTAAACTGGCAGTATTTGTCTTTTCACCTTAGACTCAATGGTAGCTACTGAAAGAGGAGAGTGAAGAACTGAATGATATGGAAGATGATAAATATAAGAAATATCATGATTTCAAAACTGGAGAGCCTGGAACTAGAAAATGTTTCACCTGCCAACAGTGTGGAAAGAGTTTTGATCAAAATAGAAGTTTTAACGTCCACATGAATATTCACACTGTAGAGAAGCATGTTACCTGCCAGCAGTGTGAAAAAAAGTCTAGCTTGAAAAAAAAACCTGACAGTCCACATGAAAATTCACACTAGAGAAATCCAATTCACCTGCAAACAGTGTGTAAAGGGCTTTATTAGAAAAGACAACCTTAATGCCCACATGAGAATTCACACTGGAGAGAAGCCTTACACCTGCCATCAGTGTGGAATAAGTTTACACAGAATGGAACCCTTAAAGTCCACATGAGAATTCACACTGGAGAGAAGCTGTTCATATGTAGTCAGTGTGTGGAATGAGTTTCAGATTTACAGTAACCCTTAATAGGCACATGAGTATTCACTCCAGAGAGAACTGTTTTAGATGTCATCATTGTGGAAGGAGTTTCACAGATGAAGAACTGCCTTAAGAATTATTTAAAATCTCAAATTGGAGAAAAGCATTTCATGTGCCATCACTGTGGAAAAAGTTTCAAACACAAATTAAGTCTTAATGGCCACATGAAATTTCACACTGAAGAAATGCCTTTCACCTGCCAACAGTGTAGAAAGAGCTTCACACTTAAAGGAATTCACATGAGGTTCACATGAGGCTTCATACCTTCAGTGTGAGAAGAGTTTCAGATTACAAAGAGACCTGAAACATAATTTGCAAATAAAATGTCAGGGTTCTGTGAGAGTGTGACTATAACTGTGAACATTCTCTATGGAGGAAGATGATTTAATCATGATCATTTCATTGAGAATAATTATGAGCCTTTAAAACTCTTGTCTGGAAGCAGTCTGACTCTAAATGCATGGTATTGGTAATTAAAACATGCAGTTTCCATCAGTGTTCCATGTTTCAATTTCATCGTTCACAGCAATAATCTTTATCTTACAAAGCACAGGCTTCTAACGTGTTACTTGTGTACAGATGATACCATCAGGACAATACTCTGCATAATGATGCTTGATCCACTTTACACAATAAATGAGATCTGACATTACTGCTCCTAGTTTGAAACCCATTTCATGGGTTTAAGTTCTTTAAGTTCACTGAGTACCATCATCTTTCCTGGGCCAAGAGACGATGTGTCCTGGCTAAAGATCTCCCAATACATTGCCATACAACTTGTGTTTTGGTGATGTTTTGCAGAAGCAAAAGATGCTAGAATTTATCTCTCTGTACTATATTATCTAATAATAGAGGCATGTTGTCTGACAAGCACCAATATTGGATGCAATTTAAACCTAAATCACTGCTTCCATCAAATGATTTCACCACTGGAGGAGATGTGGCAACAAAGTGAACACGCATGCAGCATCTCAAGCCCTCGCTAATGTTTACTCATCTTTAAACTCATCATTTGTAACTTAACTCTATACTAAACTTATCTAAATTGGTGGATTTACTAACTGACTGACAATGCCGAAGGCAAAAACGGTGCAGACCGACTCAAATGCTGAGGTCACAATGGCGTCCTTCACCCACCTGATTGAGTCTCACCGAACTGCTATCTCTGAGGACTTCAAACTAACTTTATCAGCTCTTGAGACCAAGTTGAACAGTGTCATAACTACCGTGACAGAACACGCTGAGAAACTCAAAATTATTGAGAGTGAAGGTAACGCACGAGAGCTATGCCTGAGGGCTGCCAAGGAAACTATCACCAAGCTCCAGACAGACCATGCTAAACTAGACACTAAAATCGCTGACCTCGAATCACGGAGCTGGCGAAACAACATCAGGGTCATTGGTGTACCTGAATCCGTGGAGGGCCCACAGCCGACAGCTTTCTTCCCCAAGATGCTCGAGGAGATCTGTGGAGGGGTCCTCAATTTGCCTGTGGAATGTGAACGGGCTCACAGAGCCCTGGCACTCAAACCTCCACCCAACCAGCTGCCAAGACCCATCATCATTCGTCTCCTCAGGTTCCATGTAATGTCAGGGTTTGGGGCTAATCACCTGCCTTTTGAGGTTGTGAATGTGTGTTTGGATGGTTTGACTGCTCACAGAGTTTTCCCCGCCCTCCTTGTTTCTCCGTTGTTAACCGTACATGTTCGCCACCTGTTCTCAATGCTCTTCTAATTTTCCCCTTTATAATTCCCTGTGTTTCTCTGTTGCCAGACTGTTGTAACTCTTACCAATAGCTCGAGCTGGTCTGTGTACTCACCTTGTCTTGTCTTGTCTTCAGGCTCCAGTGTCTTTTGCTGTTTTGCTCTGATTCTTGTTCTCACGAATACAGTACTCCTAGAAGATTCCAACTCTAATTTTTCTGGTATTCGGCTGTCGAACGAGCTAAACTGTGGAACGATACTCATCTGCCTTGTTCATCTGCTTTCAATAAAGCTCTGTGTAAATCCGCAACTGAATGCATCCCGTTTCTCCTGACATGTAAAAGATAAGATCATCCACCATGCACGGACCATGAGTGGGAGGCTAAAACATCCTTGTATTTGAGGATTATGCTCCAGAGGTTGTGGAACAGCAGAAAGAGTTTAAAATGGTCATGTCAGAGTTGTACGAGCGTGGATTCAAGCCACGGATTCAGATACAGATTCTGGCCAGGCTTTATATTAAGATGGAGTCGGTAGGTAGGTAGGAAACACTTTCCCACGGTAGCTGAGGTTGAAGCTTTCATTGTCTCCTTACTTTCGCTTATCACTTAGATCATAGTTTGCCCAAATCCATGCGATGAGGATGATAGACCTGCAGGCTATGGCTTACTGTCATTTGTGCTCATATCTTATTCCATTCTCCATTGACAACGCAAAGCAGTGATCTGTTTGCATCTACCTTTTGTGGATTTTGGGCGACAGCCTCTGTATCATGATTTAATGTTTCTAATAGCCTACTCCCCTTTATGGGAGGCTTGAACTTGTTTTCAGGTGGAGAGGTGAGACTCTTTTTTTTTTTTTTTTTTTACCTAAGTTCTATTTATATGTGGTTTTATTAACAAAGTTCGGGAGAAGCACGATCAGATAATCATCCAATTTGGCACAGGTGCATCTCGTTTAGCTAATCATCTTAAATAGCACGCAAGCGTATATATATCCAGTCTTCCTACCTCCTGTCCCACGAAAGTTTTTCGGCATAGACTGTCCGCATTCGGTTCGCTCTGTCCGCATTCGGTTCGCTCTGTCCGCATTCGGTCCGCTCTGTCCGTCATCTTATCACAGGCCCAATCTTCCTTCCGACGAAGATATCTATCCGCCGAACACCAACAAGCGTCATCGCGTCAGCTGCTCTTCTCGCCAAGCCACACGTTGTGGCCAAAAGCTCGTGCAAATCCTTGAGCTCGCCTCACTCGACAACACGATTTTCTCGCCAGGACCGGGCTCTCTTACAATGCTGGATCGCAGCCGTGCTCCAGTTCTCAGCGCAGTAAACCTCTCTCGCTTTTTCAGCCGTGGCGCAGTTCGATGCTACCTCCACTAGCGGCGAAGACCGTGCGTTGTTGTAGTGGCATGTCGTTCGTGAAAGAATCGTTTTTTCGAATGAATCTTCTAGGCGAACGAATCGTTCTCAGTTTACACTAATTCATGAAGAATTTTTCAGAGTTGTCATCCACAATGAGCGAGTTTCATATGAGTCTCAGAGATCGAGAGCTCTCATTCGTGAACGAAAGGACTAAACCGGTATACATGTCGAGTTGATTAAACGGATACATGTCGTTCGTAAACGCAATGAACTGGTACATATCTTCTCTTAACAAAATTGATGAGAGTAAACCGGGTCATTTAGCATGTCAATCTTGCAAAATGTAAAGCGCAGTTATAGGTACTGTGCACATATTGTTTACATATTTAGCATACAAAAGATAAATTCCACGTTTAATCCCCGATTTATGAACGTGAATATATAGATCAATATATGAACCGTCTGACCAAACAATTAAAATGCTAATCATGCAAGAAAACCTCGTGATTTGCTCATCTGAACAATTTAAATAGACGTTATATATAGAATGCGCTTATGAAGACGCAAAAATTTGTTAAACGGCGTTATGACTTAACTCTGTCCGATGACGATGCCACTTTTTAACCACGAAGCAAAGGCTTTTTGCAGAGTTGTCATCCACACCGAAATGTCTAAAGACATTACATTTGCTTTACTGTGCATGTTTAAACCTCACTGAGAAGATACAGACATAAGTTTCATGCAATTATTCCGGCAGGATCGATTATTTAGGGACATATTTCACCATTTACTGGCATGATTATTCAGAATTTTTCAAAAAACGCTACTGCCTCGTGTTTGGCTGCAGAACAACAAGTGTGAGTAAATTTTCTATCGTCTTTTTAGGACTGTTATATGAAAAGCATGCAAAGTAAATGTCTTTAGAAACGGCTTGAATTTGAATATCACATTACTGCAATTAACGTTACTGCTATAGACATGTCTATTGGTACAATGGTTTATAAAACTAAACATGCTACATCGTTTCAAAGCCTCTATTTTCACAGTCCATACTACAACAGGAAAACGGCATCCCAAAATTTATCTGCTCTGGAGGCTGTTTAAAAGGGCCCGAAGGCCAAAATAAGAGGAAAAGATGCTTTTCCAACAGGACTGTATTAATTCAGACAAGGTTTGACCAATTGTCAAATCAGCCAACAACTACAGCAGCCAAAGCAAGCATGAAGCTACTTTTACTTGCAACACGGACCTGCACATCTCAGTATTTCCATCCTGTTACTTCTGCTAGCAGTGCAGGCTACACAGGTTCTTCAAGACATCACACACCCCAGCCCCTTCCCACGACCCACAGCTACAGCAGCTGAAGCAAACGTGAGGCCGCCTCCATTCGTAAACGCGCCCTCAACTCTTCCGCTCCCTCATGCTACTAACCATTTTTCTGTTCAGTGGCCTCCAGCTCCAGATTTGCCAGAAGGCAGAGGGTACCAAGACCTATTAGTGGTCAGGCCGATTATTTTATTTATTTATATATCTATCTTGAACCCTCTTCAGCCAACCCCTCTAACGCCAGCTCATCCCCTTTCACTAAAACTCCTAATCTACCATAGCTAACTCTCCTAACATGCCCTATCTATCTGTAACGGTCAATCCTCACTTCAGCCATCCTTCCGCAGGAGCTTTCTCTGTATCTCCCCACCGCTGCAGCATTGTCCGCTCCCGCAGGAGCCTTCTCTATATCTCCCCACCGCCGCAGTATTGTCCGCTCCTGCAGGAGCCTTTTCTGTTTTTTCCTCACTGCCGCAGCAGTGTATGCTCCCGCAGGAGCCTCTACCTATATTTCACCACTGCCGCAGCAGTGTCTGCTCCCGCAGGAGCCTCTACCTATATTTCACCACTGCCGCAGCAGTGTCTGCTCCCGCAGGAGCCTCTACCTATATTTCACCACTGCCGCAGCAGTGTCTGCTCCCGCAGGAGCCTCTACCTATATTTCACCACTGCCGCAGCAGTGTCTGCTCCCGCAGGAGCCTCTACCTATATTTCACCACTGCCGCAGCAGTGTCTGCTCCCGCAGGAGCCTCTACCTATATTTCACCACTGCCGCAGCAGTGTCTGCTCCCGCAGGAGCCTCTACCTATATTTCACCACTGCCGCAGCAGTGTCTGCTCCCGCAGGAGCCTCTACCTATATTTCACCACTGCCGCAGCAGTGTCTGCTCCCGCAGGAGCCTCTACCTATATTTCACCACTGCCGCAGCAGTGTCTGCTCCCGCAGGAGCCTCTACCTATATTTCATCACTGCCGCAGCAGTGTCTGCTCCCGCAGGAGCCCTTTCCATCCTTCCCTACTGCCGCAATTCTCGCTGCCGCAAGAGCCTCAAAAAAAATAAATGAAAAATAAATAAATAATATATATTTTATGTCCATTCTCCAATTCAACCTCATCAGGCTCGCTTTTGTCTAACTCCGGAACGCCCAATCTAAATTCACGATGGACCCTCCTTTCATCAACGAAAAAAAAAAAAAAAAAAAAAAAAATCCATCGATTAATCGAGTAATAAAATGCGTTTTTGCTTAATTATACTGATGTGCGCATGCACAGTAAATCTATGGGTAGGATAAAATGTCAGGACCCCGGACTTTTATTTAGTCGGGTTGACGTACCTTTTCAGTTCTGTGTATGTGATGTGACGCTAGTTTTACTTAAATCAAATGGTCAAATGCTCATGAACTGACCGTCAGAGCAGTTCTGGAGATGTTGTTCAAGTCCTTATTTAGTGAGACCGCAGACGCAGAAATTACCGTGAGCGTAACGCGCGCTTCAGTGTGTGTGTGTGATAAAGGAAGTCGCGCTCCTGCTCCATTCATTAACAGAGACACACAGAACATGCAGGATTTACATTTAAATACTGTTCCGGCTTAATATTTAGAGATATTAATTCGTGAATTGGATGTAAGTGCAATTACCTATTTTGATTAATGAATTCATTCAAAAAAAAAAAAAAAAAAAAAAAAAAAAAAAAATTATTAATAAAATAAATAATAATAATAATAATTGGCAAGTTCTTTGCCATTCCGCGTTCAACTGTAAATTCCGTTTTTGTGACTGGATTCCGCAATCCCCTCCACGTTTTCTGCATCGCGGAAATTGTAGGGCCCTAGTTGTGGTATGCCAGCTCTATCTTGCAATGGACACATGCCACAACGTTCTCTTTACGTCCTCAAATCAAAACACTGCTGACTCCTTGCAGTACGTGATTTTCGGACGCAGCGCTTGTCTCCTTCCGCCAACAACAACCCAAAAAAAAAAAAAAAAAAAAAAAAAAATGCGTTGTCACATTTTAAAAAATAAAATAAATCATTGCGAAAGAACCTGACGTGAGATTTAGAATAAATTAAAAGAGGCTTCGAAGCAGAGGAATTTGCCTACATCATTTTTTGTAATCGCGTTACTCGAGGAATCGTTTCAGCCCTAAACTTAAGCAGCTCAAAAGGGGCCTCTCACATAATCCGATAGATGCCCTCGGTTGTTGTTCATCAGACATATAAAAAAAAAAAAAAAAAAAAAAAAAAAAATATTCCTCCTTAAATCATGTTGTGTACTTGAATAATAGAAGCCTCTCAGTTATCGTTTCTTCGGCCAAAGTAAGGGCCCTCCAGCCATCGTTACAATCTCCTTGCCTATTTCAGCATCGGACAGGGCTCTCCCTTCCGGTGCAGCTGGGCAGTGGCTCCCTTCGGTCGCAGTGTGAGCCTTTCATCTGTCATTGAGTTGCGCTGCGCGCTCAGCGGCAGACGGGGTTATCCCTCCCGGTGCAGCAGAGCCACAGGCCCCCTTCGGTCGTTGTGACAGCCCTCCATCCGATGCATCAAATTAAGCCTCGTATACAGTCGCAAGGGGGACTCTCCCTTCCGGTGCAGCAGAGCCGCAGCTCCCTTCGGACGCAGCGAGAGTCCCTCCATCAGTCGCGTTTTCTTGCCTACTCCGTATCGGACGGGGCTCCCCTACCGGTGCAGCAGACCCACGGCTCCCTTCGGTCGCAGGGTGAACCCCCCCGTCTGAGTTATGTTGCATGCTCAATGGCGGACCGGGATCTCCCTCCCGGGGGAACACAGCCGCTGGCTCCCTTCGGTCGCAGCAGGAGCCCTCCATCCGATGCATCAAACCGTGCCTCGAATCTTCTTGCCTATTCTGCATCTGATGGGGCTCTCCCTTCCGGTGCAGCAGACCCACGGCTCCCTTCGGTCGCAGGGTGAACCCCCCATCTGAGTTATGTTGCATGCTCAAGGGCGGACAGCGTTCTCCCTCCCGGGGGAATAGAGCTGCTGGCTCCCTTCGGTCGCAGTAAGAGCCCTCCATCAGACGCATCAAGCCATGCCTCGCATCGCAAGGGGGACTCGCCTTTCCGGTGCAGCAGAGCAGCAGCTCCCTTCGGACGCAGCAAAAGTCCCTCCAACAGTCGTATTCCAGTTAGCGTCAATCAGGGCTCTCCCCTCCGGGGCAGCACTCCTGCTGCAGAGTTGCGAACCCCCTACGGAGGCTGGGAGAACCCTCAGAGGCAAAAAAAAAAAAAAAAAAAACGTGCCTCCATAAACCCGCAATGGGGGACTCCCCCTTCCGGTGCAGCAGAGCCGCAGCTCCCTTCGGATGCAGCGGGAGTCCCTCCAACAGTCGCGTCTCTTTGCCTTCTCAGCATCGGACTAGGGCTTCTCTTCCGGTGCAGCAGACCCACAGCTCCCTTCGGTCGCAGTGTGAACCCCCCATCTGAGTTATGTTGCATGCTCAACGATGGCTAGGGATCTCCCTCCCGATGGGGTACAGCCGCTGGCTCCCTTCGGTTGCATTAGGAGCCCTTCATCCGACGCGCCAAACCGCGGCTCGAATCTCATTGCCTATTCAGCATCTGACGGGGCTCTCCCTTCTGGTGCAGCAGACCCACGGCTCCCTTCGGTCGCAGTGTGAACCCACCGTCCGAGTTATGTTGCATACTCTATGGCGGCCAGGGATCTCCCTCCCGATGGGATACAGTCGCTGGCTCCCTTCAGTCGCAGTGAGAGCTCTCCATCAGATGCAACAAACCGCGCCTCGTACTCCGCCGCAAGAGGGACTCTCCCTTCCGGTGCAGCAGAGCCGCAGCTCCCTTCGGAGGCAGCAAGAGTCCCTCATTTCTTGATATCCGGCATCGTGGTCCTCCCATAAGCGGCACGGAGGGCTCGCTGGTAAGACGTTGCGAGCCGCAGCTCTCGTCGAACACTGCACGGCTCTCCCGGTCGCTCTGCATTTTCTTCCCAACACGCATATTTTGGGGGGCAACTAAATTTTAGCTCTCTGGCTGCTGTCCTATGGCTTTAAGCTTCTTTTGGGGAGTTATTTGGGTTCGGGCTATGCTCCGGGCCCGGACCCCTCCCCCAGGACAGCACGCCAAAATATGCCTACTATTTGCCTTCAGATTAGATGTAAGGGTGAACTCGTGAAATGTGGTTTTATTAACAAAGTTCGGGAGAAGCACGATCAGATAATCATCCAATTTGGCACAGGTGCATCTCGTTTAGCTAATCATCTTAAATAGCACGCAAGCGTATATATATCCAGTCTTCCTACCTCCTGTCCCACGACAGTTTTTCGGCAACCCTCCTCCACCCCAACTCCTCACTTCTAATCTATTTATCCCAAATTAGGGATAGGGGGAGTTATTTGGGTTCGGGCTATGCTCCGGGCCCGGACCCCTCCCCCAGGACAGCACGCCAAAATATGCCTACTATTTGCCTTCAGATTAGATGTAAGGGTGAACTCGTGAAATACAACAGGGCTATTCAATTGGCAGCCCACAAATCATCTTCATCTCACCTGTCAGAAGAATACGTGCAGATCGTATATATGCCTTGAATTGTGTTTGCACTAATTCAGTTAAAGGTCCCGTTCTTCGTGATCCCATGTTTTAAACTTTAGTTAGAGTGTAATGTTGTTGTTAGAGTATAAATAATATCTGTAAAATTCTAAAGCTCAAAGTTCAATGCCAAGCGAGATGTTTGATTTAACAGAATTCGCCTACAAAAAACGACCCGTTTGGACTACAGCCCTCTAGTTCCTGCAGTAATGACGTCACTAAAACAGTTATTTGACTAACCACCGCCCACATGAATTAACAAAAAGGGGGCGTGGCCTTGTTGCGCTCCGACGGAGAAGAAGGAAGAGCTGCGTTTGTGTTTGCCATGTCATTGAAACGCTGTTATTTTCATCTCTGAGTCCAATCACCTTTGTTTGGGCTTTCCAGGGACGCTGTACTTGGAGATTAATGGTTACAATTTATGTTTAACTCGGTTCCCGAACATTATAACCCACATGTAAAACTATGTGCAGCACATTTTGCTGAGGACAGCTTCCTCAATCTCAATCAGTTTAATGCTGGATTAAATTCTATTTAGATTATTCTTGAAAGATGGAGCAGTTCCCTCTTTGTCTGGAGAAAGCGTTGTTTATGGACCACAACCGGTAAGTGTATTTTATTATTTAACCCCTTAAGTGTCACCCCCCTTTTTGGGGGTAGAGCTGAAAAGGGCGTGTCCAGATTCAAATTAATATAATTCTGGAACGGTTTGGAATATGAACCTAATTTTGGGCTCGTTTTTAAAAACACACTTGGAAGTTTATTGTACATGTGAAAGAAGTTGAATAAAATTAAAAATAAAAAAGTTAGGTGTTTAAGTTTGTTGTAATAAAGTAATTTAATATATATGTTATTTAAAAAATTTAAATAAAATATGTGTTGAATTTAATTTCATGTCGAATGAAAAGCCTTAAGTCTAAAGAAGTTGTGTTCCAAATTTGACAGTGATGTCACAAAAATTTAGGTTTCTTTTATTTTTAGTCGCTATACCAACAATGTCCACTAGGTACTAGTCATGCTCTTTGTATGAATTGTAATGGACGACTGATTTGATTTTACTTTTTTTTTTTTATTCAAACAGCAATAAAACATAAATGATTTTTTAAACCATAAATATGACTTATAAAACATTTAATATGACTATATACAATAAAACAACTACTACTGAAACCACATTGTACAGGGAAACTTGTTTTCCTCAATGTGCTTACGACAATAAAAGCTTTGACTTGACTACTACTATTACTACTATTTCACGATCACTATTACTATAAATAACTATATACATGCATATTTATATTATTACTGCATAACACAACTATATACAACTCTACATTTGTTGGTATTATAGGCTGTTCTTGTCGTGCCAGTTGTTGAAGCAATCACGTTCTGACAGGAAACAGAGAGCAGCATCACAGGCAGGGCAGAAAACTGGTGTCTTCATGTGGCACATTCTGCACTTTCTTCTGAAAGCACGTTTTGATTTAGAGATGTGCTTTGGCTTGTGGCAGGCATGCTGGGAGTCAGGAGGAGCAGGCGTAGCAGAGGATGCAGGTGGTGGCATCCATTCATCAAGCTGACTGACCAGAGCTTCTCGAAACTCCCTCTGACTTTTTGCCTTCTTTTGTTTCATTTTAGCCAGCTGCTGTTGAATGATGAAGGTGTTTACAACAGCGATGTCCACAAAATGGTAAAATAGAGACCGGTACCACTTTCTTGTTTTTTGAAGGACGGTATAATACCCAATGAGGGCATCAGACATGTCAACACCTCCCATGTTCCTGTGTGAAAAGCAAACATAAACACAAGTCAATATATAAAACCTAAACACTTCTGCACATTTTGTTGCAACACACCGGAGAATAAATTTTACTCACTTGTTGTAGTCGGACACTGCAGAAGGAATGGGGAACGTCTTTTCTACCCATTGCCCATCAGGTGTCTTGACCCTCCTCTGCACCGTCTGGTTTCCTTTAGCTGAATGGAAGGAGGAGCACATCATAACTTCTCTTGTGTCCTTCCATTCAACAAACAGAAGTTTGTCATCCCTGATCCACCTAATGGACCCACGAGGAGCTTTTCTGGGCAATTTATTTTCAGTGGTTTGGGGGAAGCCTATCCTGTTGCTTCTGATGGTCCCACAGGCGAAGATCCGTTTTTCAAGGAGATCCCGGAAGAGCATTGGGCTTGTGTAGAAGTTATCTACATAGAGCATTATAGCCAGTACCCAAGACTTTGGGATTGACTAAAGCTACTACAGATTCATAGCTCAGCCCCTTGTTCTGTGGGTTTTGAGTTGTGGGGGATTTTCCCTCATAAATAAAAAAATCCCACGTATAGCCAAGCCGTGAATCTGCTAGTACAAAGAGCTTATACCCCCATTTGGTTGGCTTGCCCCTGTGGTACTGCTTCAGACTGATCCGTGCTTCAGAAGCTACCATTCTTTCATCCACTGAGAGGTTTTGGTCAGGATGAAAGAAGCTCTTGCACCGGTCACGAAGCTGCACATATAAGGGCTTGACTTTGCACAGGCGGTCGTAATCAGGGGTACCTCTTTTCTTGATGTATTCTGCGTCCACCTATAGATCACTGATGTGAAGTGCATTGGAGATTGCCTTGACTCTTCTGCAGGACATGACTGATGCCGGGAAACAGAAATTGAAAAGCCTGGATCCATTCCAGTAGTCTGGCACTGCTGGAAGCTTTACCAGACCCATGTACAGGACAACTGAAAGGAAACTAAACAAGTCCTTTTGGCACATCTCCTGCTTTAGTCTCCTTGTGCTGTTCTGGTGCTCAGCAGAGTAGGCATTTGTGTTTTTTTATAATGGTCTGGCAGACATCGGATGAAAAAAAGAATTGAAGTAACTCTAGAGAGCTGTATTCTTGTGAAGTGATAACTTGAGGCCCAGGCGTACGTTCTGGCTTGAAGATGGGCTCAATCGGTACAATGTCAGGCTCTTCTGAATCATGCCATCTCTCTTCAGTATCAGAAAGAGTATCTGAATCCAAGTCAGTCTGTTTTCCTCTTCCCCTCACACTGCTTCTTCCTCATCTATCTGTGGCGTCTGAAAAAGTATCTTCCAAAAAGGCTCATCGTTGCTGGACTTATTCTCTTCTCCTTCAGACTCTTCTTCACTCGATTTGCAAAGTTCTTCTACAACTTCCGAAAGGCTTTAAAACCTTTGTTTCGTCCTCTTTGAATTAATTGTAACGTATACAGAGTCAGAGTGCAAATGAAATGGCTACTCCTAGTGTTTGCAGGTTTCCCTTTATGCACGTTTATAAACATCACCTGAACATGTGATATCAACAGGTGGTAATTTACCTTTTATTGGATGAGGAGTTTGTCAATATCAGGTTTCATTGGCAGACAGAATGGCAGAAAACACATTGGCCTTAGAAACAGCTCTGGCTCCTTACTGAGACTTATCTGAATATCTCCCCTGTTCATTACTGCATAAAGTTATGAGGGTGGGCTCTTTCTAATCAGAAATCTTAATCAAACATAGCTACTAGAGTGTTGTTACAGAAACTTCACAAAAAAAAGTTTATTTCATGTATGATCATTTTTTACTGAATACTTGCAACATCAATCATACATATACAAATATGTACACTGTAAAATATTTCCAGACTTTCACAATATTTAACTGTGGGTTTTTACAGTAAAATACTGTTTTTATTGTTTTACTGTAATATCACAGTAATGCGGATTCGCTCACTGACTATTAACTATCTGCTGTGATTTGACAGCAAATAACTGTAAAAATACCTATTCAGCTGAGAACGAAGGCGCCATCTTCAGTCTGGCTACTTTACATGTAAGTATGCTCTCTCTTCAAAAAAAGAAAATATTCTTCCAACAAAATAGTAATTACCTATTTGAAAGTATTTCATAACGTTCCAGCAGCGAATATTCCGTAGTCTACTTTAATAAGTCTGACATCATATGCTCTCTTTGATTCAGCTCACGACAAGACACGACGCAGGAATATCCTCTTGGCACTGACGATGCTATCTGATGTATAAAGGTAAGTTACGAGGTAAATAAAAGGTGCATATAGTTTAAAAAAATGGATCTAAGCAGTTATTTATGTGATGTTAGAGATCTGGCAAGCTAGTTAGCATTTCATAGTGGTGGTTGAAAATCCCTGACATTGGCATGAAAGCAGCGAAAAATGACATTAAAAACTTATAAAAGTGCTTTACAGCAGTTGTTTATGATGAATTATGTTTTTGTTACCAAGTTTTGTTAAAGGACGGCTTGCAATTTATTTATTTTTTGTGCAATTATTTTAAGTGAACGTAATCGAAATTTATTAAGTCTTTGGAGAGAGGTGAACAATTTTTTTGGTGAAAGAAAAAATAGGCTAGTCTCTAGTGCATGGCTAAAAGTTTGAACTTGAAGAATGGGCGGGATGTCCCAGGGTAGCTCGACACGGTCATCCATTTTGCATTATTATCACTGTGAACTTAGAAGACGACGCACACGAGAAGTTCTGCTGATATATTATTTACCGTGTTGACTTTATCTTTACTTCAGTTATAGCTTCAGAGGTAAAATGTACTGTTTCTGTCGTTGTACTTTTATTATTTGCATTTTAAAATTGTATTCTTTCGTGTAGACTTTCGTATCTGAGTGAAAAAAAAAAGTGCGTCATCATCCATTTTGAATAGCTATAACGTTAGCTATTTCCTGTGAATTTCAATTCAAAGACAACGCACATGCCACGAAAATATCATTTTTTAAAGAGATTCTTTACTAACTTTACTTCGGTTGCACTTCATAGGTAAAATGGACTGATTCCGTCTTTTTACTTATATTATTTGTATTTTAAGAATGTGTTAATTCTCCACGTCGATCTTCGTATAGCTAGGATATCTGGAAAAACTGTCATCAATTTTGAATCATTCCTGTGAACTTCAATTCAAGTTCAAAGACGGCGCACCTGCAACGAAAATGTATTACTGAGAGATTTGCGATTGACTAACTTTACTTCAGTTTTATAGGTAAATTTGGCTATTGTCCCGGGCAATATAGAGATATTCGTATAGAGATCATAAAGGATCAGGCCCATCTCTTAGCAAGCAATTTGATGCTCCATTAAAGTGTGTAGCTCAATCTTGTGAAATTGTGTGTAACAGCTTAACCTCCTTCATTAAGCATTTAAAGTCACACATAAGAGAAGGACTCAAAATGAAATGCCCATTCAGAGAGTGTAGTTCTACCTTTACAGTTGAGTCTAGTTTAGCAGCTCATATTTCAAGGAAACACAAACATGTTGAACATCTTGATGATTCTATGCCAACTGTATCTGCTCCCACTGAGCAGTTTTGCATTTCTAATCAACCTTGTTTAGAGACACCCGATGAAGACAGATTTGAATGTGAAGAGCCATTTGCTGTCGATGAATCATTGTTCCTACAAAATATTACACTTCTGTACTTGAAATTACAATCAAAATTGTTGTTACCAGCAAGTACTATAACAACAATAATTGAGGACTTTCAGAATGCACATGAAATTGGTCTGTCTCATGCACTTAAGATCCTGAGTGAGAAACTAAAGGCTCTTGAAATTTCTGAGGCTATTGTTAGCAACATCATTGAGGAAATGCGAAGAGATGATCTTCTGAGGTTTTATAACAGGGAGCTGTTAAATACAGACCAAAAAAGAAAGTCTGTTTTTAAAAGTCATTTTGACTATGTTGAACCTGTGCCATTGTTTTTAGGTAATGATGAAAATGGCAAATTGCGTTTTTCCCAGTATATACCTATAAAGGAAACATTGGCTGCACTGTTCAAAACCACATCTGTACGAGAACAGCATGCTTACACTATTCTCAACCACCCACTCCTGGAGAGGTTTTACGTGATGTTAAGGATGGTGAGGGATTTAAGAGTAATAGTTTAATGAAGACAGCTTCTGATTCTCTTGGCCTCATTTTATATCAGGATGACTTTGAGGTTGTAAACTCTCTTGGTTCAGGGAAGAAAAAACATAAGGTTTTAGCTGTCTACTGTACTCTGACTGATATTTTGCCACACAATCGATCAACTACAGATCACATGCAACTTGTGCTTCTTTGTAGGGAAAATGATTTCAAATACTTTGGTATAAACAAAGTTTTTGAGCCACTGATCAAGGATCTTAAATTTCTAGAGGAAACTGGCATTTCAATGCCCAGTGGTAAAATCGTGAAAGGGACTCTTGTTGCCATTTCCGGAGATAATTTGGGATCCCATTGTATAGGGTTTTTTTTGGAAAACTTCAGTCGTGCAGATTATTTCTGCCGATATTGTGAGATAAATAAAACCACATTTGTGAATGAGCCAAACCTTTGTGGTACTGCAAGAACTGTGCAGTCTTATAAAAGCCATGTCCAAGATTTAGACACTGCTGTTGCTGGCTCTGTATTTGGTATCAAAGGGGACTCTCCTTTTAACAAGCTTACACATTTCCATGTTCGTCAGCCTGGGCTCCCACCATGTCTAGGGCACGATCTATTTGAGGGTGTTGTTTCTTATGACCTTGCTTTGTTTGTTGGTCGTTTAGTTGAGGAGAAGCATTTTACATATTTGCAATTGAATCGATGCAAAAATCAGTTCAAATACAAAGGAAATGATGCAAATGACAAACCAGGCGAACTCTCCCCCGGAAGTGAGCGGTTAAGTAGACATGCTGTCCAGAATTGGTGTTTTCTCAGGATACTACCTCTCCTAATTGGTGACAGGATTAAAGATCCATATAGAAATGAGGTATGGCAACTGATATTGCAACTGAGAGAGATAGTGGAGCTTGTTTGTGCACCAGCTGTAACAACAGGGCAGGCTGCATATCTCAAAGTTTTAATCGAAGAATACATTTGCACCAGGCAAAAGCTCTTCCCTGATAATCCCTTACGACCTAAGCATCATTACATGTGTCATTACCCTGACCTTATACACCACTTTGGTCCACTAATTCGCCTCTGGACTTTGAGATTCGAAAGCAAGCACAGTTATTTTAAGAAGTGTGCCAGAAAACTGCACAATTTTAAAAATCTTTGCAAAACTCTTGCAGAGAGACACCAACTTCTGCAAGCTTATCTAGGTGCAGGCAGCATGTTCCCTCCAGTTGTACAGATACAGAAGGGATTATCTGTGTGTTAACCAAGAACATTTGCTTGACTACTATCCTCTTCCAACTTATGAGGTGTTTGACTTACTACTAATTGCTCTTCATCATGCTTTTCCAGAGGTTTATTGAGCAATGTGTTACAGATTCATTTGAACTAAAAAGAAAATTGTACCTTTTCTCTTTCAGAAAATGAATCAAGGCATTAAGGATTTGGTGATTTCAATTTTACCAAGCCTCTCAGATGAAACACTGGCACATTTGTTGGAAGTTCTGGAGGAGCTGGGAGTCGAAAACAAGGAAGACCTTGTGTTGGTCGAAGAAAAAGACATTGAAAAATACTTGCGTCCAATACAATGCAGAAAATTGTTGGCTGCTTTTAAAAATGAAGGTAAATCTACACGGCAGGGTGCTATGGACATGATCACAATTGACAAACAAGCAGACAAGATTGAGGGTTTAAAAACTAAGTTTAATTATTACTTCAGAATTTAATCTATGACGAAACTTTATGAAAGATGTAATTCTTTTTTCTTTTCTTTTTTTCTTTTTTTTTTGTTTTTTGTTTAGGACTTCCAGTAATTCAGTTAAATTTAGAGGCTGTCCCTTCTCCCTCTTCATCTCAGAGCCCTTTGGGAAGCACATGCAGTCCATCCTCACACTCCTCATGCACTGAGAGCTTTGCACCAAATCTTGGAAGGCCATGGCATGTTGATTTCAGAGTAAATTGGGAACGGATGCCTTCATCCCTTCAAAAATGTTTGGTAAATCAAGCAAGACCCCTCCCAGTAGACAGAAAAAACATAGTACAGGCAGTGGTAGATCAGATCTTAGAACAAGATCCTAATCCTAGTAGAGCAACATGCCACACTATAGTTCGGGGCATCATTAGAGAGTTTCCTAAATGTTTTGCAGATATAGGCAAAACAGGAGATATTATTGGAGATGGCTGCCAGTCCCTCCTTCAACAAATTAAAACAAGGGTTGAGTACAAAAATAGAAACAACACTCTTGCACGACGACGGAGAGAGAGGAGGGCCAGCAGTGGAGCAGGGACAATGGCAAGAGGCCCAGTGGATCAATATGGGTGCGTGAGATGGGCTCCTACAGATCTACCCAGTGGCGAGACCGAGACGACATTGGATGAGATGAAAATGCGCCTACGCCGCATGTTTTCAGAGGATGGCTTTAATGGTGCAGAAAGAGCTGAGCCACTAATGGAAAAGACTTACATACTGCAACGTACTGCACCAACCATTGACAGGGTTATAGAAGAATGGCCCTTTCTGTCTTCACGAAGATGCCTTTACTCACACTTTAAGCTGCTCACAGATGTCTCTATCATCAGCAAGCTAAGAGAGGCCATCCACAGCAAAGGCAGCACAATTGTTAAGTTCTGCCAGAGACTCAGCCGTTATCCGGGGATCGCTGAAGTCCTGGCTAATTATGACGTTGAAGTTTCAGACAAGGCCATGTGTGTTCTACAGCTCCTAAGGACATACTTTAAAGAACCACAAGACGCCATCGTGCTTGAGGCTGACGTAAGTTTTGTTTTGCAAATACTTATTCAATTATTGGTAAAAAGTTTTCTTTTAATGTATATTCAGTGAAGTTGTTACTGAATATAAGGTTTAAAGTCAAAGGCAGTGTACTTTGCACCCCGTTGCATCTATAAAAATGTTTTCTGTATAAACTTACTTTACAGCCATCTGCCACAGCTGCCGACGTCCAAAGGATGACCAGATTGCCGAGCACACCTCGCTTGATTGTCCAAGGTAAGGCCCTATGAAATCAGCTTTATTTTCATTTATTTTTTTCCGTTTTAGTTTTCATGGATTCCATATTTATGGTTATTCATAAAGCAAACAATTTCACCAATCTTTTAAAAATGTAATCAAATAGAAAAAAATAATTCATAGGGCCCTACTAAGGTCATTCAGTATATTACTGGTTAAACCTAGATGTGTCCAGTACCTTAATACAGAGGTCTTCAACCATGCTCCTGGGGACCTGCTTTCCTGCAAGGTTTATTTCCAACCTGCTTCAGCACAGTGGATCCCCAGAAGCAGGGTTGAAGACCTCTGCAATATATTGTCTATTAATTATATTGGCGGTGAGTTAAGTCTTGTAAAAGGAATAGTTCACCCAAAAATGTACTCCTCCTCAGGTCATCCAATTTTTCTGAGTTTCTTTCTTCATCAAATCAGAAATTTTATTTCAGGCCTCCACCTTTAACATTGAAAGAGATTTTAGTCCATTGGTTTTTGACTGTACAATGTGAATAAAAATAATCCACATGTCTCCAGTCAACAAATAAAAGTCTTCTGAACCCAAAGCATTGATTTGATGATTGATTTTTAAAAACAAAACAAATCTTATATACTTTTAACTACAAATCTTCATTTTCGTCCAGCTGTGCTTGTTCGTGAGAGGGATTTGCACAACTTACATTGGTAAAGATCATGCGTGACATCATGTAGGTTAGGTCGCAATTAAAAGAGGAGCGCTGTACAGCCGTTTAATGTTCTTTGCTCTAGATTTGTATTTGTATTATTATTATTTCAAATTATAGCTTCATGGGTTTATCGTGTATGACCATGTCTACATGATGATGCCAAGCATTATATTTACCAAACTCTCCCTGTGCAATATGTCATGCAGTACCTCTCACGAACAAGCACTGCACAGCTGGACGGCGGTGCAGATTTACAGTTGATAAGAATTCAAGTATTGTTTTGTTTTTAAAAATGACCAATGGTTTGGGTTCAGAAGACTTCTTTTGATGACTGGAGTCGTGTGGATGGACCTTTGATTGCCAGAGGGTAAGTAAATTATCAGCAAATATACATTTTTAGGTGAACTATTCCTTTAAGTCGTTTTAAATGGATACTTCCCTTTAAAATGAAAATTCTGTCATCATTTACTCACCCTCAAGTTGTTTCAAACCTGTATGAATTTCCTTCTCCTGCTGAACACATAGGAAGATATTTTGAAGAATGTCAGTAACCAAACCGTTAACTGGAACCATTGACTGCCATAGTACTTTTTTTCCTACTATGGAAGTCAATGGTTCCAGTTAGCTGTTTGGTTACTGACATTCTTCAGAATATCTATCTTTCTGTTTAGCAGAAGAAAGAAATTCATACAGGTTTGAAACAACTTGAGGGTGAGTAAATGATGACAGAATTTTCATTTTAAAGGGAAGTATCCATTTAAAACGACTTAAAGGAATAGTTCACCTAAAAATGTATATTTGCTGATAATTTACTTACCCTCTGGCAATCAAAGGTCCTAACTAACACAACTTTATTTTTTATAACAATGCATGTTTGTACAACATTAAAGGGATGGTTCGGAATAAAATTAAACTAGGGTCTTTTCCCTTGGTTGAACATTATTAAAGTTAGAGCTTATTTAGAGAAATCAGCCAAATGGCTTAGTGCAGGTGCTTATGGATCCTAGGAGTTTGGCTCGAGGTCATGGTGCTAAGGACCCTATGTTGATTTTACTCCAAACCATCCCTTTAAAATGCTTGACCATTAGTTCATCTTGTTTTGTGAGTGCAGGTCTTAAAGGTCCTGCCTAATGTTTGGTACTTTTGTTTATTTCAGGTGATATGATTAAGCCTGCAGCATGGTTGCTCTCCATCGAAGGAAAAGTTGTCATGGGGCCACACGCAGACTTTATCACCGGTATTGCTTCGCTGTTTTCCAGTTACTACTGTTTGAATCTTCAATATCCAGAAGAGTCTACATGCACTCTTGAATTTATTCAAAGGTATTTAATCTCCTTTCAATGTTTCATGTGGGATTAAAGGGATGGTTCGGAGTAAAATCAAGCTAGGGTCTTTTGCACCAAGACCTCAAGCCAAACACCCCATTCCCCCCAGTTCCAGGAATGCACTCATATTTTGTTGGTAGTACCAGTTTGCAACAATTATTAGTTAACAGTAAGTTGTTAACAGTTCGGAAAAAAAAAATTATTTGTCCTTACACTACATCTTTATGCAACGCTTTCTGCCAGGACTTTTACGTGCTTTTCCCAATCCACTGAAGTGACGTCGACGTCTGGGTTAGCAGTAGCATGAGCCGTCAGGCAAGTGTTATTTAAATAAACTACTGATGTACTTTCAAACTTTCAAAAGCCTAGTTTTATGAGTACAGAACCTATTTGTACTACTGTAGAAGTTTGGCACCATTCTGGGCATTATTAGTGGGGTAATTTACCAGATACAGCCTAGGATCCATTAGCGCCTGCACTAAGCCATCCGGCTGATATCTCTAAATAAGCTCTAACTTTAATAATGTTCAACCAATGGTAAAAAGGCTTCTGGGAGGTGTTTGGCGCGAGGTAAGACCTTTAAGACCTTTATCAGCCGATACCGAGTACCAATCTGATACCAAATTGTTAATATATTGTATTTTCAGTGTGATGAAGAGACAGACTTGACTTGAACATTGCATCCCTAGGCAAATCATGGCGAACAGATTAGGTACAGATGAATAGCAAAATATGTTTAGAAATGTTAACGCCATAAAGTAAACTCAAAATTCATCAACAGCATATAAACAATGTAAATAGTACTTATTAAAGGAACAGTTCACCCCAAATTGTTTAATTTAAAAAGTGAAGTGACATTCAGCCAAGTATGGTGACCCATACTCAGAATTTGTGCTCTGCATTTAACCCATCCGAAGTGCACACACACAGAGCAGTGAACACACACACACACACTGTGAGCACACACCCGGAGAAGTGTTCATCATTTATGCTGCGGCGCCCGGGGAGCAGTTGGGGGTTCGATGCCTTGCTCAAGGGCACCTAAGTCGTGGTATTGAAGGTGGAGAGAGAACTGTACATGCACTCCCCCCACCCACAATTCCATCCGGCCCGAGACTAGAACCCACAACCCTTCGATTGGGAGTCCAACCCTCTAACCATTAGGCCACGACTTCCCCCCGGTGATAATTATAAAAATTATAAAAAATTATAAAAAAAGGCAATGATGGAATGACAATCCAAAATAAAAATATAAATTATCAGCAAATTTAACTTTTTAAGTTAACCATTTCTTTGAGTACTGCACATTACTACAAACTGCTCTGAAACCACGAGTCATGAATGAACTCAAACCTGGTGGATGTGCAACAGTTTTCACTTTCAAACGTGCAATTGCATGTCTTTAGACTGTCTTTTTTTGAAGTTTAATAATCCCATTTCACGGTATATCGTGACTCCTGTCTTTCCGTCCATTGGGTAAGAGGTGCTCATTCCTATTTCTGGATATCTACCTTCCTGCAGAGTTCAGTCTGATCCAACAAAAGGTAGATATCCAGCTACAGGAATGAGCACCTCTTACCCTTAGGTGTTTAGTATGTGCTGTTGTGGTCAGAGTTGTAGTCAAATAGGAAATTAGAAAAACTAAATGGATTATTGAAAAATAATCAGTGTAAAATATATTCTAATGTTAGACTGTATTTTCAAATATATAACAAAAATAGTGAGTCTCTCAAGACTTTGAAATGTTTTTTTTTTTGTTTTTTTTTGTGGTCTTAGGTGCTTCCTGGGAATCAACCCTGATACAGGATCTAAGTCCAAGAAGAAGCAGGGAGGCATCAATCAGCAAGTTTGTTCTCTGCTGCGCAAACTTGTGGATTTTGAATGGATGGCAACATAATCAGATTTTGTGTTAAAGGAGAACTCCGGTCAATTTTAACATTGAGCTATTTTTTTTGTAAATTTGGAGTGCTGTCAATACAGAGAACAACAACAAAAATCAATGTTACCTATACTTGTTATCCTCTTTTTAAAATTTGCACCCTGTTGACTTCAATGGGGCAATGTTTAAACCGGCTTTTAGCCTTTTAACATCCTTGATGTGTCATTACAAGTGCACAGCCAATGTGAGTGATTCCTTCAGAGTGAACACGAGTGAATCTGACTGCAGTAGATGTGAAAAATATGAATGAAAATGAGTTCTCCTTTAAGTACTCCCATGAAACCTGTGTGTTGGGGCTTGGGTTGCCATGTTATTTGTTTGATGGTATTACTTTTTTCATTTGCTCTGGTCATTGTTGGCTCTCTCCGTTTTTACTTGCCATATCGCCACTGAATATGTTGGACTGCCCTTCTGGTCAAGACCTTCACTTCTACCTATTGTTTTGGTATTTACCTCTAGCTGTGTTTTTTGAATGCCATCTCGTTACCGACTCTTGCCCGCTGTTATGCAATGACTCTTGCAAAATTTGTTATGATATTGTTGTATCAATTTTATTGAAAATAAAATAAATTGTGGAAACTATTGTTTAATCTTTTTTTTTTACTACTTTTATGTCATCATATTGCATTACTGTATTAAATTGTTAGTTTACAGTTAATTACTGGCTACTAATTGCATTACTTTTACAGCTGAAACACAATAAATTACTGTTCAAGTTACAGCTGATAACTATATTTATACAGTTATGCACTGTGAAATTACAGTAATGATGTGAAATCAATAACTGTGAAATGACTGTGCCCAACTGTCATTTTACTGTAATTTACATTAAATTTCTTACTGTAAATTACTGTGAAAGTAATGCAATTAGTAGCCAGTAATTTACTGTAAAATCACAGCAGAATTTTTTACAGTGTATGATTGATGTAACTTTTGTTTTGTTTTCAGCTTTTTGTAACAAAAGCCAACTTATTGGTGTTTTTATTTTTTTTTGCAAAATTTTCTTGTCACAAATGAATGAATTACTGTCACTACATAATTTTAAATATAAAACAGTGGTCAAATATGAAAAATACAATCTCCAATGTCCCAATAAGGTGTTAAGTTGGTGCGTTTAACAGTTTCTGTAACTTAGTACACAAAGGGGCAACGCTGTCTATCTTTGTTAACTAGATGTTAGGGCTGTGCTAAAAAAATCGAATGCAATTTTGGACAGGAGCAGTAACCTGGAACACCTGGTGGCGAAATTACGATATCCTGCAATGACGGAGCGTCTCATGCACTTTGGAGGGTTCTTCCTGCACTTCGGAGGCATGGCCTTATCTCTGGGATGCTGAGGATGTGTACGTGATGGACACTTTGCACCCTACCCATCCCAGAATAAATTGCGCACAGGTGATGACAGAATTAATATTCAAACAACATGAAGGTGAGACATCAGTGGCGTCTACAGATGAATTCACTTTTAAATGTAAGTATTATTTAAAAAAAAAATCCAGCAAAATAAGAGTTAAAAGGTGGAGGTGATAAAATGTGAACTTAAAATAACATTTTTACCACTGAGCAGCCTCATTTGTTAGGTAGTTTGAGGCAAAACTTCTAATATTTCAATTGCTTTTAGGGAGCAATGAGCAAACAGCTTAATTAATCAAATTAAGGGGTCAAAATGACCATTTATTCACGGGGGCCAAAAACTCGGCCAGTACAGAAGGCAGTAGTCTTTCACTTTGTGTTTATGTACTGCTATCACGCAAGATGTCTACACATTTGAACCAAACTGGAGCACTTCATTATTTTTTTTATGTCCTTCTGTGACATTTTCTATTAATCTAACTGCACCCATATTAATATGTTTAATAAGTGTTTTCATTTTCTCTCGTTTTAGGACAATTCTGGAAAAAATGAGGAAGGTTACTCCCCTGCAGGACAAAAGAAAGGGAGAACTTAAAAAAATGATTATACACATTTACTGAAATTCATGGTTTTGGAAGTGGGAATCCCACTGCTGAAACTTTTATGGTCCAATCAGTTTTTGTCTTCGGCATCATAGCCTAATTGTCTTGCCTGTTACAAATAGTTGTGGTCAGCGGGTACCTCCTCCAGGGCAGACACCTCTGCAGACAGCTGGTCACGCCATGGAGCACCACTGACTGTGTCCAAAGCATGCTCCCCTCATCCTCCTCCTCAGCATCTCCTCCTCATCTCCTCATCCTCCGGGGCCATGATGGCACCAACCCCAAGGCAGATGTTATGGAGGATGGCACAGGCTTTTATGACCTGAAATGGTACAAAAAAGGGAACAAAAGTACATCTTCAGAAAAATAAATCTGTTTACTCTTTTACAGGATTTTTTAAATGTCTTTGCAATTCACTTACGTGAGGTACAAAGGTGTGGTGCACCTCCAGCGCTTGGCAGGAAGATGGCCCTGAATCTAGTCTTCATCATCCCAAAAGCACGCTCTATAATGGAGGGTGCCCTGGAATGATGGACATTAAAGCACCGGGCTCCCACCCCTTGTACTGGCCTCTTATAGGGAGTGATGAGGGGGAGTGTCTGATTGGAATGAGGCATGTCAAACACTCTGGAGACCACTCTGTATGATGTATCACACGCCAGCCAGAATAGAAACACCAGCGTCTCAATTGTAGCACCCCATCCTTGTTGGCTTTCACTTCTCAGAAGATCTAGCAGCACTGTCAGGGCCTCCCTGCTGAGCCGAAAATCAGCCCGTGTGTCACCATCATTGAAAACCTTTCCAGCACTGGGACATTAAAGGGTTAGTTCACACAGATAGTAAAATTATGTCATTAATGACTCACCCTCATGTCGTTTCAAACCCGTAAAACCTTAAAAAAAAGTTTAAGATATTTTAGATTTAGTCCGAGAGCTCTCAGTCTCTTCCGTGTCTGTTGTGAGAGAGAGTTCAAATCAAAGCAGTCTGGATATCCGGTTCGTGAACGAATCATTCAGTCACAATTCATCGAACTGAATTGTTTTAAACTGTTCGCGTCTCTAATACGCATTAATCCACAAGTGACTTAAGCTGTTAACATGTTTAATGTGTCTGACACTCCCTCTGAGTTCAAACAAACCAATATCCCGGAGTAATTCATTTACTCAAACAGTGACTGACTGAACTGATGTGAAGAGAGAACTGAAGATGATGGTTCTTCACGTGGCTCGGCTTGGTTATCATCTTCACAGCAGGTCAGTCAGTCACTGTTTGATATCACAAACTGCTTTGATTTGAGCTCTCTCTCACAACAGACACGGAAGAGAAGACAATGCTGAATAAATCATATTTTTGCTATTTTTGGACCAAAATGTATTTCCCATGCTTCAAAATATTCTAACAGACCCTCTGATGTCACATGGACTACTTTGATGAGGTTTTTCTTACCTTTCTGGACATGGACAGTAGACCGTACACACAGCTTCAATGGAGGGACTGAGAGCTCTCAGACTGAATCTAAAATATCTTAAACTGTGTTCAGAAGATAAACGGAGGTCTTACATGTTTGGAACGACATGAGGGAGAGTTATTAATGACATAATTTTACTATCTGAGTGAACTAACCCTTTGAGATTTATCCTGCAGTACAGGGGTCTGGTCTGATTTAGGGACAGAAGGAAAAAATAAATAGTTTAGAGTAGTGAGAAAGTAAATAGTAGAAGAAATATTGAGATACTGTAGGATACGTTTAGTAACTACTAATAACGCATTGAGGAAATGTCCTAATCATATTTGAAACCTTAGTTAAAGGGATAGTTCACCCAAAAAATGTAATTCAGTCAAAATTTTAACCCCCATTGACAACCTTTATTTTCCAATGGTAGTCAATGGGGTAAGATCTGCCTGGTTACAAACACTGTTCCAAATATCTTCCTTCGGCTCAGCAGAGCAAAGAAATGTATAAAGGAACTTGAGAGTGAGTAAATTATTGATTTTTAATTTCTGGATGAACAGTCCCTTTAAGTTAAATGTATTATCTTGCATACTGTAATATACTGTAATAAGGCATGGAGAGTAAAAGCAGAAGTATGTGTTGTTCTGAAAAAACTTATCAGAATGGTTTTGTGTATGTTGCATTTTACTTCTGAATATGTTCAAGGTTAGTAAATTTAAAGTCGCCTACTTAATATACTGCTGGGTAGTTTAATGTAATGTACTTAATGAATGTGCTTTGTTAAAGTCCCCCACTGGTCATTTAGAGAATTAAACTAACATTAATTGTCAGAAAATAAAGAAATTGCAGCTAACTACAGCTGCAACTCATATCACAGGCTACATCTGAAGGACTCGGACCGGTCAAACACAGCACTGTTCAGCTCTCACAGCTGCCACCGAACACTGAGCTGAACAAAAGTGCTCCATTTGATTTCATTTACTCAGTTTTATCTTTATGGTTACATAACTGCCTAAAATCAGGATTGAAAACCTTTCTAAATAAGTTCACCATGGTCAAGACAATAAACTATTTTAAAAGCACACCTTAGTCAGATATCAGTCAGCATTTGAACCGCTACTATGTGTGTGTGTGTGTGTGTTTTCATATGTATCATTACATTATTCAAGTTAGTTCAAACGTAATACATTCATTTAAAGTTGTAATTCGGCAAGAACACAGCAAACACGGTCCTCGGTCTCGGCTAAGCCTGAGATACATCACCCGGCGCCACCGTGGGTGAAACATTCCCCCCATCTCCTCAATTAGAACATAAAAACAAATATGAACAATGCTGGCTCCAGAACTTTTATAAATGTGCCAGGATGTCAGCTCTCCTCTCAGGAGAACAGCTGGTGGCGGAATTAGGAAATCCTGCGAAGGCGAAGCATCACACGCACTTCATAGGGCCCTTCGTGCACTTCTGAAGGCATTTCTCAGAAGCCAGTATTTCGAGGATGCTACATCCGTCGAAGGACTGTTCTAATGTCGAGGATCCTCAGAATTTCAACCAAGGACTGAGTCCTTCGTTCGAAGAATATCCCATACACAGGAAAGGATGCATATGTGTATCCTTCGCGCTCTCAAATCACCCACAATCCTATGCGCGCAGCTTTGCTATCTTTTTCAGAAATTCAAAAATGTCGAACGTTAGCGTAGTCGGAGCGTTAATGGTTTTTATTTACATTAACAAACAGCTGTTATGACTGTAGTAAATATAAGTAAAGTTTAACGTTTAAATGCCAGTACAAAATACTACCATACTGATATTGTAAATTATACAAATACAAATTACGTTTTTGATGGCTAACTGAACCGGACCTGTCATTTAACAATTGATTGTTTCACTGGCATTTCTTTTATGAATAACTAGTTATCTTGTTCAAAGTAATTTAACAATAATATTATACCATTAAACCATTCACAGTGTTATTCAAACAGAGCTTTTCACTGACGTAATGACGCAAGGACGTGCACTTGCTAGCCTGTTCCTTTACGTGTTCTCCGAATGCTGAAGAGGAGCCTAGCCTCTGAAGGAAGTGACTCGGAAGGACCAGTCCTGCCAAAGAAGTTTCCTTGTCATTGAGAAACGCCTTCAGACCTGGTGTTCGAAGTCCGTGGCCTTCAAAGTGTGCACACTCAACTTTGGGACACAGCTATCGTCTGTGATGTGCCTTTATTCTGAGCCCATGTTGACGGATCAGAGCGTTCACACTGCATGTGGTATAAGACTAGAAATAAAAACGTGTGAGAATAATTTATATGTAGCACATGAGCATAAGAGAGAGTTGTGAGTGCACAGGACGCAGTTTAAGAAAGGAGACAAGTTTTAAGTGCGGACACTCTCTCCACAGAACAGCGTGTATCTGAGCAAACACGACTGGTTTTGTGACAGAGCAAAGGAAACCTGCGTCCGAACAGAGAGATTTGCGCTCGTGCATTATTTTAATGTGCTCTCGCGTCACATTAATGCGTTCTCGCTGCACACGCTTACACATACAGTATACAACCTGCAATCGGAGTATGTGTGAACCTGTATAATGTATAACAAATCTATTTCAACACCTGAGGCACTGCTATAATTAATGAGCTCTATGAACACAGCATGAGAAAAAAGAAAAAAAGTCCCTGGACACGGGATTTATTTATTTATGTTTTTTGTCATAAGATTTTTTGCCTATATATATATACACACACACATATTCATAAGTCTATAAATGTTGTTACACCTTTACTATAGTGATTATTTTGACTTATGTCTGTTCTAAAGATGTTAAAACTTTTTGATAAAGCTATAATTGGTTTTCTTTTGGAAATATGTTTCAAATTCATCCTGAATGCATTTATGACTGTAAAGCATATCGGTGTGTGTCAAAATTGTGATTAAAATTAAAATTGCAAAATTGATCAAATACATTTTTCATATCGCACAGCTCTGGTTCATTCAATAAATACAGTTAACAATCTGGCTTCGGAGTACTAAGTTATTAACCCAACAATAGTGGGGTCAGTTCATTGTTTCGCAGTGGGCTGCTCAAACATATGTGTTTGGTTGTGTGGGCCACGAGTTAAAAAAGGTTGGGAACCACTGCTCTAGTCGCTGATTAACTTTTGTTGCTTGAATAAAGATTAATATATATATAGTTTATCCCTATACAGTTTATATTTTTTATAGTATTTTTCAGTTAAATAACACACATTCAGATAAATAATTATACTGTCATGTTGAATGGCTATAATTAATGGCTAAATTTGGGATGAAGATGTATTTCATAGAGTTCAGCAGTATTAATATTTGTTAATAATGAGACTTTGTAAAGGGATGTCATTAAATATTTAAAGTATACCATGTTTATTTTGTTTCTACATTCATTTGGAGGTTCATTGTGAAATTATGACAATATATTAGTAAACGTTATATTATAAATATAATTGCTTCCTTAACGGCGCGCGCGAAGAAAGCTTTTATTTTGGTGGGACGTCGTGACGTCATAGTCCCGCGCGCTCCCGCGGCTGTGGTTCAGCTGGAGAAAGGTCTGTGTTTTGAATCCTCTGAAGTGTTGATATCAGGACAGCGCGCATTCAGTCAATTTTATGTAAGGGGTGATATCACGTCCCAGCCGGCATTTCAACATTGAAACAACGTCAGGGACCGGGGAAGGAAGGACCTTTCGATTTTCCAAATGGGATCAAGGTTGATATTGTGACATAGATTGACCGTCCTACCTTTCACCCGGGGTAAATACACAACTGTACGATCAATTAGAGCCGAGTTTGCATTTACATGAGAAAGGCTAACAATATAATGACTGGCAGCATTAAGCAATGGCTTTACCATCAACTTCAATAAACTACCACATGCTCAAAATTATAAAACAGCAGTTTTAATTTGGAAACATACTGTATAAAACAGATGAATATAATCCCAAACTTTATCCTGCAGTATTTGTGTATGGATGTATTCTTAAAAACATGTTGAATATCAACATAAATACAATAATATTTAAAGGTTTTTTATAAAATGATTTGGCATATTTTGGCAGGGAATAGTAAATGCCCCCTCACACAATATTTTCATTTTACAGTTCAGTAACAGTGAGGTTGGAAACAAGACACTATTCATTATACCTTTATTAAATGTATTCAGATGAAAGTTTACAATATGCACAAATTATTCACAAGCAGTGTTTTCAGATCGCCCAGTTACTCCATTTTAATCAGAACACTAGCATTACAGTGTAGTAAAACAAGTCCAATCACAACCTCTATCACGATCTCTAGCAGAAGTGACAGTGCAATGTAGCAGATGAACAATTTCTTACCAATGTTTCAAGAACAAGCTGGATCCTCGATGACTCTACAAGGGGAAAGAAGAAATGATTTACTGAAAAGTTCTTAAAAAGCAGGATTTCATTTTATACCATTTCTTTAAACCATTGGTTCTCAAACTTTTTATACCAAGTACCACTCAGAAAATATTTGTTATTAACCCACATTAAATTTCAGCAGCGTAGTAGGCCAAACTATTCAGCTACAGCTCTACAGTTAAAAAAATGAGGCAGTTTTATTCTAATAAGAATATTTATTGTTGTCAGCCACTTTACCATGGTAAATACTGTTTGAACATTAAAGGGGGGGTGAAATGCTCGTTTTCACTCAATATCCTGTTAATCTTGAGTACCTATAGAGTAGTACTGCATCCTTCATAACTCCAAAAAAAAACTCCTTCAAACGTACAACTTAATTTTTGAAACTTTGTCCATGTTTAGCATGGGAATCCAACTCTTTAACAGTGTAAAAAACTCAGTATGCATCAAATAGCATTTCACCCCCCCCCCCCTAGCACTACACTGTGCTTACATACAGGTAAATGGAAACTTAGTTTAAATTAAAATGTGTTATCACAAAAGTAACAACACTGTACTATACTTAAATGTAAAACAATCTAACTCAAAGATTAAATTCAAATGCTTTAACATTTATTTTTAAATTCATTTAAAGTATTTGACACATCAGCATTTTTTATCAGTATTGGGATTTCTAAGTGGGCTGTTGACATAAAATATCCATCTGATGTAGCCATCAAGCCAAATATTGAATTCACACAAAGAAATCAGAGTCATAATAAAGAATAAAGTGAAATGATACCGGGAATAAGTATTGAACACTAGAAGATAGCAAGGTGCAAAATGGCATAGAAAGCCAGGAGATCACCTGAGATCTGTCAGTATTGAGAGAGAAACCCTGTCCCCTGTCAGTACTAATTGATATCAGCTGCTTTAGTCCTAATTGATGGCCTATAAAGGCTTCTCATTACCCAGGAGGCACACTGGAAAGACTGCATGATGGGTAAAAGCAAAGAGCTCTCTCAAGATCTTCATACTCTTATCGTTGAGAAGTTATAGGTGCATTTCCAGAATGCTGGGTGTTCCTGTGAGCACTGTGGGGGCCATTATCTGGAAATGGAAAGAGCATCAGTTCACCATAAACCAGCTACGATCAGATGCTCCATGTAAGATCCCTGTCCGAGGAGTTCAAAGAATAATCAGGAGAGTTCTCGTGCAGAACTTCAGGAAGACCTTGTATCCGCAGCTACTGCTGTTTCAAAGAAAACCATTTGGCCATCATTCTACACACCATGTTTGGAGAAGAAATGGCACTGCCCACCACCCCAAGAACCAGTTAAGTTTGGGGGTGGAAGCGGGGCTTGGCTTTTCACCAAGGGGTTCTGGCAGACTTCATATTATTGAAGACAGGATGAATGAAGAAATTTACCAGGACATTCTGGATAAAAATCTGCTGCCATCTACCAGAAAGATGAAAATGTCAATTTTTAATTTCAATTTATTTGTATAGCACATTTATACATAACTTCGTTGCCCAAAGTGCTTCACATTGTGAAAATAAAAACAAAGTAGACATACAAATTTAAAAATACAGAATTAGACAAGAACTAGTTAAAAAGCCAAGCTAAACAGATAAGTCTTAAGCTGAGACCTAAAGACCTCCACTGATGGAGCTTGTCGAATATAAAGAGGGAGATTGTTCCACAGTTTTGGGCCTGATACTGAGAAAGCACGATCACCTTTTGACTTCTTTTTGGACTGAGGAGTAACTAGCAATAGTTGATTTGACGATCTTAAAGACCTAACTGAAATGTAGGGCTCTATAAGATTGGAAATATAGTTAGGAGACAAATTATGTAAAGCTTTAAAAACAACCAGTAGAGGGTGGACATTACAGCAAAACAATGATCCCAAACACAAGGCCAAGGAAACAATGAAGTGGTTTCAAAGAAAGAAAATCCAAATGCTTGAATGGCCCAGTCTATCACTTGACCTAAATCCCATAGAAAACCGATGGAGAGAACTGAAGATCAAAGTTCATAAAAGAGATTTAAAGACCATTTGTGTGTAAGAACGGGCCAGATTCACTCCTGAGCAATGCAGACGACTAGTCTCTCTATACAAGAGCCTAGAAGCTGTAATCACCAACAAAGGCTTTTCTATGAAGTATTAAAGTGTGTTCAATATTTATTCCCAGTGTCATTTCACTTTATTTATTATGACTCAACTTGTATAAGTAAATGTTCTGATTTCTTTGTGTGAATTCAATATTTGGCTTGATGGCTACATCTGATGGACATTTTGTGTTAACAGCCCACTTAGAAATCCCCTAACTGATAAAAAATGCTGATGTGTTAAATACTTATTTTCCTCGCTGTATATCTGAGATCACAAATCGGCCCAAAAATACAAAGAGCTGATTTTATTACCCACATCGTCCACATCAGTAGTTAGCTCGATGTGCTCTTCTGGCCTCAGGAGAGAAGACCAAAGCCTCTTTCCCCACTAGCTGAAATTATTATTACATTTGAATAGAATACAAATATTGATCATATTGGTGTACAAAACTCCAATTTAGTTTTTCAGCCATTCCTACTGCACATAAAACCAGTGTATATTTCAGAAAACACTTTGAAACTATTATAAGAATAAAAACAAATCATGATCGAAGTAATTAAGTAAAACAACCAATAGGAATTGTTTCAGCTTAATAAAGCAGCAAAATGATTGTTGTTAATGATGATAATATTTAACATATACCTGTAGATTTTAGAATAAGTATCATGGTGAAAATATTGTAAAATGCTATGCGAGAACAACCGGCTAGATGTACATTATCACGCTTATTACACGGCTACTTGCCACATTAATAATTAGACTCATAATATTGAGTTGAAATATTTGAAAACAAAGCTTCTGTGAAGACAGCGGCAAGTGGCATATTCAAACAAAATGTAAGGGAAGCGGTGCAGGCAAACCACGTATTACACAACATTTCACCACAAAATAATTAAGGCAATAAAATAATTAAGAAACCTTACCAGTTTGTTAGTTCTCTTGTAATACATTACAGTGTACAAATATAATCGCAGCAATAATGGCAGCAGCTGGGTTTGTATGAAATGAGAATGAGTCCGCGATACCAGGATGACTTAATTAAACAATTGAACACCATTTTGAATCAAGTTTTAATGTTTCATTGGCTGAGCCTGTGTTATTTACATTTACAGGTTGTTATCCAGGGATAACGTAGCTCAGAATGTTACAACCGACCAATCAGAATCAAGTATTCCAAAGAGCCGTGTAATTAACAAATATAAGGCACTTGTACACTCACCTAAAGGATTATTAGGAACACCATACTAATACTGTGTTTGACCCCCTTTCACCTTCAGAACTGCCTTAATTCTATGTGGCATTGATTCAACAAGGTGCTGAAAGCATTCTTTAGAGATGTTGGCCCATATTGATAGGATAGCATCCTGCAGTTGATGGAGATTTGTGGGATGCACATCCAGGACACGAAGCTCCCGTTCCACCACATCCCAAAGATGCTCTATTGGGTTGAGATCTGGTGACTGTGGGGGTCATTTTAGTACAGTGAACTCATTGTCATATTCAAGAAACCAACATAAACGATGCCCAATTGGCACTAAGGGGCCTAAAGTGTGCCAAGAAAACATCCCCCACACCATTACACCAGCACCACCACCAGCCTGCACAGTGGTAACAAGACATGATGGATCCATGTTCTCATTCTGTTTACGCCAAATTCTGACTCTACCATCTGAATGTCTCAAAAGAAATCATCAGAGACTCAGTCCAGGCAACATTTTTCCAGTCTTCGACTGTCCAATTTTGGTGAGCTCGTGCAAATTGTAGCCTCTTTTTTGTTTTGACCAGGACCACACCCCTAAATGCACTGAAGCAACTGCCATGTGATTGGTTTATTTAATTGAACAGGTGTTCCTAATAATCCTTTAGGTGATTGTATATAGGCACTAGTGAGGAGAAACACAGCTCAAACTCAACTGAGAACCAAACACTGTCAATTAAAGGAGTGAAATTATCTCAATATAAACTGGTTTGACTTGCATTCTGTTATCAATTTGTAGCATTCGTTTGTAAGTGTTTATTAGCAAATCATGTGATTTAAGGTCCTTAATTCTCACTCTGACTGACTCCCTTACTAGTGTGGTGACTACTGAACTAGAGCTTATTGAGACACACCCAGAGATTTAGATTGGGTTCTTTCTGACTGCTAATTATTCTGATCTTAAACACAGAAAAACTCCCGCTGAAGTGACTGAGACACGTCATTATCAAGATGGAGTTTATTAAAGAGGAGAGAGAAGACGTGAAGATTGAAGACACATCCAGAGTCAAACATGAAGAGACTGAGGAACAAACAGCGATGGTGTCAGTTAAAGAGGAGAGTGAAGACGTGAAGATTGAAGACACATTCAGAGTCAAACATGAAGAGACTGAGGAACAAACAGAGATGGTGTCAGTTAAAGAGGAGAGAGAAGAAGTGAAGACTGGAGAAATATTCAGAGTCAAACATGAAGAGACTGAGACAGACACTATTACAAAGATGGAGTTTATTAAAGAGGAGAGAGAAGACGTGAAGATTGAAGACACATTCAGAGTCAAACATGAAGATACTGAGGAACAAACAGAGATGGTGTCAGTTAAAGAGGAGAGAGAAGTGAAGATTGAAGACACATTCAGAGTCAAACAGGAAGAGACTGAGACAGACACTATTACAAAGATGGAGTTTATTAAAGAGGAGACTGAGGACATGAAGATTGAAGAAACATTCACAGTCAAACTTGAAGATACTGAGAAACCAACGAAGATGGAGTCAGTTAATGAAGAGAGAGAAGTGAAGATTGAAGAAGTATTCAGTCTGAAATATGAAGAGACTGAGACACAAACAGGTAAAAACATTTGTTTTCATCAAAACATTTTTATAATATTTTTGTACGATGCACAAGGAAGCTAACAATATTCAGAGCCTTAAACGTAGAGAGGGGAAATACTTCAGTAATTTAACTTTAATGGTAATGTATATGTTCTTTCTGAACATAAATATAGACCCCTTAAAAGTTTGTAAACATTGCAACGTCTCCGGGTGCGCGGGGCTTAGCTGGAGGCAAAAAGAGGCACGGACGCAATGTTGACATGTGTATGCTAGCACGTTTTTTGGAGGGATTTATTAAACATGGATGCAGAAGAAGGTTAGCACCTCTCTGAATATGTACAGTCCCTGTCCCGTGACAGCTATTTTTGAAATAAACTCTTGCGGATGGAAGCAGGCTACCTGACCCATATGCCATACGGCCATATGAATTACTTTTGGGTGGTTTGGCTAATTTT
Source organism: Carassius gibelio (assembly GCF_023724105.1). Taxonomy (NCBI): domain Eukaryota; kingdom Metazoa; phylum Chordata; class Actinopteri; order Cypriniformes; family Cyprinidae; genus Carassius; species Carassius gibelio. The sequence goes on along the minus strand of NC_068374.1, from coordinate 1,904,415 downwards.
CTAATGTAACCTAGCACTGGGCTAACTATGATTAGCAATGTGTATTATTTTAAGAGACCAATCAAAGGAAGACACACACATCTATCACTGTGTGTTTGTTTAACATTTAAACTATAGTGCGCTGAGGGTTGTCAACTTTTCACCTATAAAACAGAAACTTGCTGATTAACTAGATAAATCCAACACACATTACATTACATTTAGCTGACGCTTTTATTCAAAGCGACTTACAATTGCTGTATATGTCAGAGGTCGCATGCCTCTGGAGCAACTAGAGGTTAAGTGTCTTGCTCAGGGACACATTGGTGTCTCACAGTGGATTCAAACCCAAGTCTCTCCGACCAATGGCATACGTCTTATCCACTGCGCCATCACCACCCACAACACACCAGTTCATATCCATAGATTATTTTACCTGATATGAAGTGTGCACTGCAAATACAAGCATTATTTATTATCATCTCAGTCCAGTCTGTACGCCCTTTTGCATTCAACTACAATTGTATTCTTGATTTCTGTGAAGGAATGTCTGCCGGGATTTTGAAACAAAAGTGCTGTTCCTTCTATTCTGGCAGCCAAAAACACAACAAGAAGACATTTTAAAGACAAAACTTAAAACTTTTAGCGCATCTGCTATGAGTTCTGATTTATGTTTTGCCTCCAGCTAGAGCAGTGACGTCACAGTGACGTAGGTGTTTAAGGGGTCTATAGGAACCTGAGAAAAATATTCTTATTTCTGATTGGCTGGTAGGTGGCATTTAATTCTGTATAAATCTAAGACCGTTATGAACTCAGCGGAGATCTTCCCTGTGACTCATCTATCAAGTAGAGTCAAGTCACCTTTATTTATATAGCACTTTAAACTAAATACATTGCGTCAAAGCAACTGAACAACATTCATTAGGAAAACAGTGTGTCAATAATGCAAAATGATAGTTAAAGGCGGTTCATCATTGAATTCAGTGATGTCATCTCTGTTCAGTTTAAATAGTGTCTGTGCATTTATTTGCAATCAAGTCAATGATATCGCTGTAGATGAAGTGACCCCAACTAAGCAAGCCAGAGGCGACAGCGGCAAGGAACCGAAACTCCATCGGTGACAGAATGGAGAAAAAACCTTGGGAGAAACCAGGCTCAGTTGGGGGTTAGTTCTCCTCTGACCAGACGAAACCAGTAGTTCATTTCCAGACTGCAGCAAAGTCAGATTGTGCAGAAGAATCATCTGTTTCCTGTGGTCTTGTCCTGGTGCTCCTCTGAGACAAGGTCTTTACAGGGGATCTGTATCTGGGCTCTAGTTGTCCTGGTCTCCGCTGTCTTTCAGGGATGTAGAGGTCCTTTCTAGGTGCTGATCCACCATCTGGTCTGGATACGTACTGGATCCGGGCGACTGCAGTGACCCTCTGATCTGGATACAGACTGGATCTGGTGGCTACGGTGACCTCGGAACAAGAGAGAAACAGACAAATATTAGCGTAGATGCCATTCCTCTGATGATGTAGCAAGTACATCGGGTGTTATGGGAATTGTTCCTGGTTCCGGTTTACTTTATCCAGTTTAATTAATGCAGCCTAAAAATCCTTTTAACAGATTTGGATATTAAAAGCATATTAGTATGTTATGTGTATGCCAGGTTAAAGAGATGGGTCTTTAATCTAGATTTAAACTGCAAGAGTGTGTCTGCCTCCCGAACAATGTTTGGTAGGTTATTCCAGAGTTTAGGCTCCAAATAGGAAATAGCCTGCAGTTGATTTTGATATTCTAGGTATTATCAAATTGCCTGAGTTTTGAGAACGCAGCGGACGTAGAGGATTATAATGTAAAAGGAGCTCATTCAAATACTGAGGTGCTAATCCATTCAGGGCTTTATAAGTAATAAGCAATATTTTAAAATCTATACGATGTTTGATAGGGAGCCAGTGCAGTGTGGACAGGACCGGGCTAATATGGTCATACTTCCTGGTTCTAGTAAGAACTCTTGCTGCTTCATTTTGGACTAGCTGTAGTTTGTTTACTAAGCGTGCAGAACAACCACCCAGTAAAGCATTACAATAATCTAACCTTGAGGTCATAAATGCATTGATTAACATTCCTGCATTTGACATTGAGAGCATAGGCCGTAATTTAGATCTATTTTTGAGATGGAAAAATGCAGTTTTACAAATGCTAGAAATGTGACTTTCTAAGGAAAGATTGCTATCAAATAGCACACCTAGCTGATGACGAACAATTAACAGAGCACCCATAAAGTCTTAGTGTTATGTTAATACATGCAGAGTTTTTAGGTCCTATAATTAACACCTCTGTTTTTCCTAAATTTAGCAGAAATTTAGAAATTACTCGTCATCCAGTTTTTTATAATGACTATGCATTCCAATACTTTTTCAAATTGGTGTGTTTCACCGGGCTGTGAAGAAATATAGAGCTGAGTGTCATCAGCATAACAGTGAAAGCTAACATCATGTTTCCTGATGATATTTCCCAAGGGTAACATATAAAGCATGAAGAGAAACCAATCCTTGGGGCAAATACCGTATTTTCCAGACTATAAGTTGCACTTTTTTTAATAGTCTGGCTGGTCCTGTGACTTATAGTCAGGTGGGACTTATTTATCAAAATTAATTTGACATGAACCAAGAGAAAACACTGTCTTCAGTGGCGAGAGGGCCCTCTATGCTGCTCAGTGCTCCTGTAGCCTCTCCCTGAAAACATAGAGCACCCTCTCGTGGCTGTAGATGGAAATGTTTTCTCTTGGTTTTTGGTTTCTAAATAAATGGGACTTATAGTCCAGTGCGACTTATATATATATATATTTTTTTTTTTCTTGTCATGACATTTTTGGACTGATGCGACTTATACTTGGGTCCGAAAAATACGGTATGCGCAATCATTTTTTGGACCATCATCATCTTGAACAACCAGCGTATAAGGGAGCTATTCAGATATTTGAGATCTAGAATGGGTCTAAGCCCACCCTCTCACTTTTGAACGAGGAAACAGAGGCTGAAAAAGCCTGACTCACTGTTCGCTGGAGGCACTATTTCCACAGCACCTCTTGCCAGAGAACAATAGCTTTGTTGTCTGGAACAGAGATTTGGTGGTCTGTGAGCGAACAGCAGCAAGTAGCCTAGTTGAATTGTTTCTAAAACTCATCTCAGTATTCCCAGAATGGCTGCCGAGGCCATGTAATGTGAGGTGAGAGGCTTTATGAATTAATGAAACAGGGCCAAGCAAGGCGAATTAATGAAACAAGACAACCTGCGAGTGTAGGTGAGAGATGGCCAGGGACAGTCCAAACGGAAGGACTGCATACTGATAGGCCACTCTCTGGAACTCAAATCTCATGGACCATGGGCAAATCTCTATGACCGTGGGCTATGTGGATCTGAAAGTCAAAAACCAATCCTTGGGGCAAATACCGTATTTTCCAGACTATAAGTTGCACTTTTTTTAATAGTCTGGCTGGTCCTGACTATTAAAAAATACTCTCACATAAAGAGCACAAGCCATCAGCCATTGCAGCCTCTGCATGGGCACAGCCTAGACAAACGGCGCACTCACTGTGTCCGTATTCATTGTTGAACAGCTTCTTGAATGAGCCACACTCGCAGCGCAACATTTGAAATTACATACTGAAATTTGCTTTACAAAATTTTCTCTTTATTCTCCGGATGCCTGCAGAGATCTTCCTCGGCTTCTTTCATGGTGCTGAGAAGAGCTGGAGCTTTTCCACAGCTTCTTTGCAGTAGAGTAAGTGAAGAGAGATCTTCATCGCTGAAGGAGAATTGATCTTGTATAGCAGTTGGCCTCACCCTTTCTGGCTGGTCAAAGTGCCATTGGTTTGTGCAGCTACACAAACATGAACAAATCAGGTTTCAGGAAAATGGAAAACGGAGAAGATTCAAAAGGATTACAAATGAGGCATTTGTTGCATCCAGTGGGGACATAATTACTGATTAGAAATTATATATACTGTCTTTTTACATGTCTATTTATACGTGCAGCCCTTCTCACTTAAAATGGCCCTTTTCTTTGCTTTGGCATCGGTAAAGCGAGTGGGTGACTTGCAAGTGCTGTCAGTCAGCGCTTCATGTCTTGAGTTTTGAGTGTTCAGGCAGTCTGTTTATTTTCTTTGGAGGCTGCCAGAAGGGTCTGCAACATACAAAGCAGAGACTGTCTTGATGGATTATTGATGCAATAGGTTTGGCTTATGCATCTGAAGGATTGGAATGCCTTATTGGTGTAAGAGCCCACTCCACAAGGGGAATGGCCTCTTCATGGGTTTGGTCAAGCGGCATATCTATCAGTGAGATCTGTGCAGGAGCGAAGTCTATCTGTCTAACCTCCCTTGTGGGAAGTAGTTTCTCAAGCCCTCAGCTAAGCTCAGGGCAAGATAATGTTCAAGTCCGTTAGGGACCTCTTTAGTGCTCTAACACTGGGCTTGCAGAGCAGCATGTGATTGTTGCTATTTGTGTGATGTGATTGGAATCATCCCCACACACAGAATCAGAGTGAATGTTCGAATGGAAACACATTCGTTTACTTAACGTAGCCTCCGTTCCCTGAGATAATGTTATGTCACTTATGTTATGTCAATTAGTTATGTCACTTGCCGCACAACAAGCTGCGCAAATATTTGACCAGCTTCAGTCGAATGATCTGATGAATGGTGCTACGGGCCCTTCTGGCAGGTCGAAGCGCTATTGGTTTGTGCAGCTACACAAACATGAAAAAATCAGGCTGCAGCAGAATGAAAAAAGGAGATTTTCCCGTACACATAACACTTGTTCCCTTAGAGCATACCTTGCTTTTTATGCAAAATTATGCGTTTCAGAAAAGTGGGACAAAGAAGAGAAACAATAATGTACTTTATGTGGAAAATAATGTTTTTGAACCTTAAACCATAATCGCATTGCATTACACCAAATACATTAAATAATGTTCTTTTTAGCAGCACCATATGACCCCTTTAACTGCCGGAGCACATAAGCAGTGCTCATCTTGCTCTGGCATCCATGGTTTTAGCATTCCTCCATCAACACAATTTAAATATCTTGCCATTTTCCAAGCAGTAGTTAATCAGAGCTAGAGTTGAAGTCCCTAACAGCAAGCAAATTAATTTTCACATCAGTAGCCTAAATATTGCATAGCATATGGGCAAACAAACTCATGAAATATTATGGTACATATAGTGTTATCAAAAAGAAGTTACCAGTTTGCCAAAAAACAGTAAAATAAATTTTCAGGTGTTTTACATACCATTTACACATGATTAATGGCAGTTGTAATTTTTTGTGTACCAACATTTTGAAAATATGAAAACATTAAAGGATTCCAAAAATGTACATTAGAACAGCATTATGAACAACAATCTGTGTTTTATAAATTAGGCCCATTGTATGTTGCTGGTCATGAGTGGCATTTACACAGCAGGTACAATTGTGTAAGTAATATCTTGAGTATTTTTAAATGAATTACTAAAAACTAAAACCATAAATGCAATTGAATGAAAAAAAATGCAAGTCTTAATGAGTGAGCAGTGGTTTCAAATTATTTATAAGCTGAATCATTCAGTAACGAAACGCCACTGTGTTTCTCGTAGATAACTTAACAGTTTTAACCATGTGGTTCTCATGGAGTCCTCTAGTGGCCTGTTACTTCCTGGTTCCGGGAAGCATTTCACTTTGCTTTTTACAAATGGCAAACCGTCAAATTGCAGCTGTCAACACAACACCTGGGTTCTTATATGTAGAAAATGTCATAACAGTATCCAAATTGAGTTCTAGCACCTTATGTATTTTTTTATTTTTTTTATTTTTTATTTAAGGGATAGTTCACCTACAAATTATATTATCCCTTTAATATCTTTTGTTTTTACAATTTTATAGAAAATATTACTAGCTATTCCGTCATTCATCATCAAACCCTCTGATGTTTTGTCAGGTTGTGAGAAAATATGAAACTGAATAATCATTGTCATAACTGCAAAATCTAATGATAATGTCCAACATAAACAAGTGAAGCAGAAAAAATCAGAGGACTTAATACAGAGCCCTGTGGTACACCATACTTGTGTTTGAGACGTCTATTCACATACATGTAATGGCAGTCTGGCAGATAGGATCTTATCCATGTTTAATCATATATTGTTAATGCTATGCAAGAGAATGTTGTGGTCTATGTTGTTGATTGATCTAATAGCACTAAAAGAAAGATAACTATAGTGAGGAACATGGTAAGGAAGGTTTCTGTACTATGAATTGGCATAATTCCTGACTGCAATACTGTTTACTCTTAGGGGAAGTCGTGGCCTAATGGTTAGAGGGTTGGACTCCCAATCGAAGGGTCGTGGGTTCTAGTCTCGGGCTGGACGGAATTGTGGGTGGGGGGGACTTAGGTGCCCTTGAGCAAGGCATCGAACCCCCAACTGCTCCCCGGGCGCCGCAGCATAAATGGCTGCGTGCTCACAGTGTGTGTGTGTGTGTGTGTGTTCATTGCTCTGTGTGTGTGCGTTTCGGATGGGTTAAATGCAGAGCACAAATTCTGAGTATGGGTCACCATACTTGGCTGAATGTCACTTCACTTTCTCTTCAACACTGAACATAGTTGAGAGGAGGACACCTTTTTTTTATTATTAAATTTGGGATTTGTCTTTTCTCCTGGGTCATGTGATAATGGGTTTGATAACTGTCAGCTTTCTTAGACTACGGTTTTATTTTTTTATTTTTTTGTGGACTTGTTTTAAAGGTGAAATGTTCAGAATAATGATGGATTCTGAGAAAACTCTTATTTTAGTAGATTAGTGTGTGTAGTATCTAACATGTTGTTGTTTTTATTGATTTATGAAGCTTTGTGAAGTCAAACTTGTATTTTGTCTTTTTTTCATTTTAGACCTCAAAGTGCTGAAAGAGGACAGTCAGAAACCGAATGAGAAGGAAGACAATAATCATCATGATTTCACGACTAAGGGAAAATCCACTAAGAAGATCTCAGAAAAAAGAGTTCAGATGACCAAATCAAATGATTCATTCACTTGCTCTCAGTGTGGAAAGTGTTTTAGTAAGAAAAAAAAACTTGTACTCCACATGAGAGTTCACACTGGAGAGAAGCGGTTCTCCTGCCAACAGTGTGGAAAGAGCTTCACAACCAAACTTAACTTTAGGAATCACATGAGAGTTCACACTGGAGAGAAGCCGTTCACCTGCCAACAGTGTGGAAAAAGTTTCTCTCAAAAAGGAAATCTTAAAGTCCACATGATGGTTCACACTGGAGAGAAGCCGTTCACCTGCCATGAGTGTGGAAAGAGCTTCACAGCCGAACTAAACCTCAGGAATCACATGAAAGTTCACACTAGAGAGAGATCTTTCACCTGCCAAGAGTGTGGAAAGAGTTTCACTCAAAATGGAAACCTTAAAGTCCACATGAGAACTCACACTGGAGAGAAACCTTACATTTGCACCCAATGTGTAAAGTGTTTTGCACATAAAAACACCTTTAATTACCACATGAAAATTCACATTCAAGAGAAATCTTTCACCTGCCGAAAGTGTGGAAAAAGTTTCACTGATAAACAAAGCCTTGAAGTCCACATGAAAGTTCACACGGGAGAGAAACCTTATATTTGCTCTCTGTGTGGAAAGAGTTTCAGACACAAAAAAACCCTTAATCACCACATGAAAAATCACAATGGAGAGAAGTTGTTCGCATGTGAACAGTGTGGAAAGAGGTTTCGTTATAAAAATAGCATCAGCAATCACATGAGGCTTCACACTGGAGAGAGGCCGTATACCTGCAAACTGTGCGGCAAGAGCTTCACACAAAAAGGAACTCTTAAGATTCACCTGAGAATTCACAAAAGACAGAAACCATTCAAATGTGTGGAAAATGACTAACATGTAAAGGAAACCACATGAGGATTCACACGAGAGAGAAGGCATTCATATGTGTGTGCTAGTACGGTCATATACATGAAAACCATGTGCGACTAAAATGTTCACAATTGAAATCCTGCAATAATCTGCAAAATTGTTAATCAGAAACATGCATGATAAATAAAGATATTGCATAAACCTGCCTGCGAAATGCCAACATTCTCACCTGCCCACAAACACTCCTGCTAGTTAGTGTGTTAGCATAATGTTTAAGAAGACGCTGTGTCTCTCCACAGAAATACTATTCAAACCTTTTGTTGTGTGTGTGTCATATTACCAAGGACTGAATGTCTAATCTCGGCTGTTATCTTCGTTGGCTTTTAATCTTCTTAATTTGGACTAACAAGCTCTCCGAACCACAACCTGTAAGCGCGATTGATAAGTTATGTGTAGTGTTGGGCAGTACTCTGTTACAGTAATTTGATAACTTTTTTTGTTACTGAATGATCTAAAGCATAATAATTTTTTAAATAGTAATCAGAGTGTAGTTACAAACCGAGGTCTCTATAGGTTAGTGCATCATTAAGTTGCTGGCAGAATGCAGTGTTTTATGATCTCGCGATTGTAAAAGGATGTAGCACACGCACTGTCAAGTCAAGTGCGTTCAGTGGATTAGACCTGAAGCAACTGAGTGCGTCTAATTCATTTAATCATAAAGAATGTAGTGTAGCACACAGACTTTATAATCATTGTGAAACTGCTGTTTATTTTGCTGCAGGGCGAGTTATAGGGCTAATACGGGAGAGGTTAGGTCAGGCTGCTGTGCCTGATAAAACTGTACTGCGTTCTGATTAAAAGTTAATACACAGCATCTTTTTATCTCATTATACGAACGGATTGGAGCTCTCTATTATTGTTTTATGTAAAGGTGCTTTGTCAATGGTAAAGCTGACCAACTGGCTCAAGGACTCCTCTCTGTGCCAATCACAACGGCCTTGTCCAGCTGACCAATCAGAGCAGAGCACGCTTATGGAAGGGGGAGGGGTTTGCTCCGAACTTAGCAAATATTATTAAATGTATTTTTCTGAGAAAAGTACAATGTTTTCTGACCTTAGATGCATTTAAACCTGCTGTAGGGGACTCCAATACAATATTAAGACACTTTAAAATATCCATATGACCTGCTCTTTAATAACATTCAAGTGTTGATTTAAAAAAAAAAGGAATGCTTAAAGCTAGATTAAAACTGATTTTTTTTTTTTTGTTCAAAAGGGTAACACTTTACGGTAAGGGTACACAAATGACCATGAATTAATGCATAAATTAATGTGTGAATTATGCATTAATATCTCATTAATTATTAGGAACTAACATGAGCTCATAGTCTTTCATTCATGACATGGATGAACAACACCTTAATTGAGACAATAAGTAAGGTGAGTACATCATGATTTATGATCAATTACACATGATCATGTTTTCTTTGTTAGCAAAAAAACAAGGTATTTTCTATAAATGGTGGATAAAGCTATGTTTATGGTACAAGATTTAAAAAAAGCATTATTTCATGCATGCAAGACTTTTTTTTCTAATTAATATATAAATATGAATATTTAAAAAATCCACATTACCTCATGGCTAGAACAGTCTTATCAATTGATGTGAGAACTAATGTTTTTCATTAAAAATGATACGAGTTATCAAGCATGTTCATTTCTTCTTCATAGTAGGTAAAGAGACAGACCTTAAGATTGTAGCCATCATCAACTAAGCATTAGTTTCTCATGACTTCATTATGTTTGTGGTCCCTCAACTAAAGTGGTGACTTGTTCCAATGGAATGCTGATGAATAGTGTGTTATTAATCATGGCATAATTGTGAAATTACACGAATATGAAAGTTTTCACTCAATTAGTTCTTTATGTTTTGTTTAACACAATGTGGTATCTTCAAGTGCAGGGGGTCATTTTGATTCAGAAAAATTATTGGTTTGCAGGGAATTACAATTTTTGTACATTATTGTGTCTGGTGTTATAGTAAATATAATTTAATTAGACAAACAAAACAAAAAAAACCTTGAAATTCTCCAGGCAATTTTGGATCCTTCAATCCAGTCATTTAAATGTGGTGCTCTCTGAAGCAGTTCCTGTCTGACTGCAAGCAAAGTCCCACATCACATTGCTGCTACTTCCATGGGGTGCTCCTTCTACATCATGTGTAACTCTGTGAAAGGTCTTGAGTGTCACTCACAGGAACCGCCAGATGACATATATGATGGTATAATTTCGGTCCTGTATCAGCCATTGTAAATGTATCCAGGCCTGAAGCAACGGATGAAAGGGCGCAGGACTAACAGTAACTCAAGGCAGTTGATGTGCCACTGTAATCAAGGTCCTGTCCTGGAGCTCAGGGCTGCCCTCCACCACTTTCATGACCTCCTCCTGCACCTCCAGGAAAACTGACACTGAGAGGGCAGTCTGAAGTTATGAATTTAGGTAAATGGGTGCAGAGCCAGTGGTGGTTTTGTAGGCAGACATCAATGCCTTGAATTTAATGCAAGCAACTGTTCCAGTGTGGATTGATGAACAGAGGTGTGATGTGCACTCTTTTCGGCTTGTTAAAGACTAATCTTGCCGCCTCATTCCTGATTAGGTGTAGATTAGTTCACTTCTAAAGTCTGGTTCTCCACCTGGGCTGAGAGATCCTCCGGTATGGAAATCTTCAGCACCTCTTCCACATGTGGGATCAGCTCCAGAACAACTTTATCAAAGATAAGGTCCAACAGTTCACATAGCCTGTGATGAATAAAGTATTGTAATTTTATTTAATTTTATAATGACCCTGTGGCACCGTTGCCCATTTGGGTAACACTTTATAATAACTGCACACTATAAATCATTAATTAAGCATTAGTAAACAGATAATTCTTAATGTATAAAGCATTAATAGACAGTAATAATCAGTTTATAAATACAGATATAAATGCTTTATTCTTGATTTAAAAGCATATCTATAATGTGTAATTTCATACTTTATTCATTATCAATTTATCATTTCTCAATGAAGTATAGCATTATTTACAAACCAGTTATTTAGGAGTTGCCAGAGATTCATAAGATCACAAGAAATGTAGTAAATTCAGGTAGTTATAAAGCATTTAGTAGTGGTCAGTTAACTATTTATGTGAGCTCATCTAAAGTGAGGACTAGTTATGTCTTGTAAAGCATTTATAAAGGATATTTAAAGGCTCAGTTATCTTCTAAACAAAAAACAGAAACAAACACAACACAGTGATACAGAACATAGAAATATTAACAGCCTTTAAATCTCATTTGTAAAAGCTTTACAAGGCATAAATTGTCCTCAGTTTAGATGAGCTCACAAAAATAGTTAACTAACAACTACATATGTTTTATAACTACCTGAATTAACCCTGAATTACAGTACAAATACATGTTAATAAACCATTTATTAACACTATAAGTAACTATTACTATATGTCTGAATAAAAAGATGTATGAATGCACATTTAAATAGTTTATTAATCATTTACTTACAATTTCTAAGTGATCTTATGAACCACTGACAACTCCTTAATAACTGGTGTGTAAATAATGCTATACTTAATTTAGAAATGATAAATTGATCATTAATAAAGTAGGAAAAAACAATTATTAAATGCATTATAGATATGCTTTTAAATTAGGTATAAAGCATTTATATCTGTATTTATAAACTGCTTATAAATGTCTATTAATGCTTTATAAATAATGAATTAACTGTTTCCTAATGCTTAACTAATGATTAATAGCATGCAGTTATTATAAAGTGTTACCCATATTTGTATGGTATTTATGCTTATTTTCTGTAAGTCCACAGTGGCTCTGATGTCGGTAGACAATGAAGACTTTCTCATCTAACTACAAAGCACCTGCATTGCTTACGAGATGCTGTTGCTATCCCATACATAAGTTACATAGATTGAAATACATTATGAACAAATAAAGTGAGATTTTTAAATGTTTAAATGAAATAAAAACAAATAAAGTTTCCGGGATTGTTAATATTCCTGCAAAATGTTCAGGGACTCCGCTAGAGTAATTGCTCCGTATGTATCATATATCTTAAATTTATCAGTTGAACAAGGAATAATCCCAAAGGAGTTTAAGAGTGCTAGAGTTATACCACTATATAAGAAGTCTTATACGTTAAATATGGCTAATTACAAGCCTGTCTCTGTTTTGGGTGCAATGTCTAAGATATTGGAAAGAGTTGTCTATGACCAAATAAGAATATATATTAGTAAAAATAATATTTTATATGATTTACAGTCTGGTTTTAGGAAGTTACATTCAACTGAGACTTGTATATTATATATGACTGATAAAATAAGGAAAGCGGTTGACAATGGTAAATTCTGTGGAATGGTTATGTTGGACCTACAGAGTAGACCACACAACTGTACGAGTTAAAGGCAGTTGGTTTTGATGAGAATTTTCTTGCGGTACTTAGATGTCACACACACCGATCGGTCTTATGGTGATGACCCACTTCAAGTCGAATAAGCCTGATGATTCAACGAACCATTCATAAAGAACCATTTACTTCACTCCTGAATGAATCAACCAAATGAATGAATAAATGACTCGATTACTTAATCATTAAGACATCCTATTCCACCACCTACTGGCAGTTTTAGTTTATTACTTAGAGTATAATTTCATTAAAGAAATAATTTCATATTTTTATAGTAATAATAATAAAAATTAAGAACATACATTTTTTTAAGTTATAGTTCATCCAACCAAAACTGACAACTCTTGTCATCCTTTACTCACATAATAATAATAATAATAATAATAAGTTTTATTTATATAGCGCCTTTCCAGAGCTCAAGGACACGTTACAATAAACAAACAACAATAAAGGCAATTGACAAAGAGAGCAGACAGAACAACAATAGGCAAATGAGAGTGCAAGTACAGTAAGTGAGAATTGGGTAGATGGGGCAGCAACCAGCAGAGAGAGAGGAAAAAAATAAAAAAACACACTAAGACCTATAACATTCAGAAAATAGGTGTGTTTTGAGCATGGATTTGAATTCAGAGATAGTGTTAACAAAACGGAGTGATGGGGGGAGAGAGTTCCACATTTTGGGCGCAACAACACTGAATGATCTGCCCCCCATTGAAGCAAGGCGATGCCGAGGGACAACGAGAAGGCTGGAATCAGCGGATCGTAAAGAGCGAGTTGGGGTGTAGGGGAGAAGCAGGTTACAGAGGTAGGGGGAGCAAGACCGTGCAGAGACTTAAAAGCGAGAAGGAGAATTTTGAATTTAATACGGTAAGCCACAGGAAGCCAGTGAAGATCATGCAGAATTGGGGAAATATGTGCAGAACGCTTGGTGTGGGTGAGTAGTCTGGCAGCAGAGTTTTGAATGTATTGTAATTTGGAAATGGAGCTAGCTGGTAGGCCGATGAAAAGTGCATTACAGTAATCAAGACGTGAGGTGACAAATTCATGGATGACAGTTTCAGCATCAGAGATACTGATAAAGGGACAGAGCTGAGCGATACGACGTAGATGAAAGAATGCCAATTTAGTGATGGAATTAATGTGAGAGTGAAAAGATAGAGAGGAATCAAAAATTACACCAAGATTTTTAACAGTACTAGATGGTTTGATAAGAGAGCCAGCGATCTCACAGGTGAAGTTAGTAGGAATTTTATTAGTGAGTGATGTAGGTCCAGTGAAAATAATCTCAGTTTTGTCCATGTTAAGTTTTAGAAAATTTGAATGAAGCTAATCTTTTATTTCATGTACACAGGCAGAGATTTTGTCAGTTGTGAAAGATAAAGTTGATGTACAGGTAGTATATAATTGAATGTCGTCAGCGTAGAAATTATAATTAAAACCATGACGGCGGAGGATCTGACCAAGAGGGATTATATAGATTATAAATAATAATGGCCCAAGAACGGATCCCTGAGGGACACCTTGCTTCAGGGGGACAGTGGGTGAGCGAAAATTCTGAAGTGAAATGTAAAACAGTCTATCAGAGACATAAGAGGAGAACCAGGAAAGAGCAGCACCAGAAATACCCACATCCGAAAGGCGTGAAATGAGTAGTTGATGGGAGACGGTATCGAAGGCAGAGCTGAGGTCGAGCAGCAAAAGCATAGACAGAGAACTAGAATCACCAGAGAGAAGTAGATCATTCAGTACCTTAACTAGTGCAGTTTCAGTACTATGCATAGGGCGAAAACCAGATTGAAAAGGATCAAAAAGATTATTTTCAACTAGAAAAGACTGAAGCTGGGAGGCAACAGTACTTTCCAATAATTTAGCTATGAAGGGGAGATTTGAAATGGGACGATAATTAGATAAAACTGAGGGATCAAGGTTGGGTTTCTTGAGAACAGGGGTAACAGCTGCAGTTTTGAGTGACAGAGGAAATGAAGCAGAGGTAAGAGAAGCATTGATGAAGTGAGAGATAGGTGCAGAAATAACTGAATGGCAAAGTTTCAGTAGAGTAGTAGGAGCAGGGTCAAGATGACAAGATGAAGGGTTGGATTTCAAGATTAACTCAGAGACAGAAGAAGGAGTAGACAGAGAGAAAAAAGGCAGGGATTGACCAGGTTGATTCGGCAGATGACTAATGTTAGTGGCATCATTAAAGAGGCACTGGTTTACGGCATCAGTCTTTTCTAGCATGTGAGCCAAGAATGAAGTGCAAAGTTCATCAGAAGCTAGAGCAACATGAGATGGAGGTTTGGTGAGTTTATTTATTGTGTTGAATAATGCTTTTGGCCTGTTGCTTGATTTATTGATTATAGCAGATACAAAACTGGAACGAGCCAAATACAGGGCCGATTTATAAATCTTGATATGTTCGATGAATGCCAAATGGTGAACAGTCAGGCCAGTTTTCCTATAGTACCGCTCAAGCCATCTACCAGTGGCCTTTAAGATACGGAGCTCAGGAGTGTACCAAAGAGATGAATGTGTGGAAGGGACACTTCTGGTCTTGACAGGAGCATGCTTATCTAAGATATCCGAGATTATGGAGTTATAGTTGGATAGTATCATGGTGCAAAAGAGTAGTAATAATTTTGATCAAGCAAAATATTTCTTGCTAAACCTAGTTTTTGTAATCTCTGTTTGATCTGTGTTAATCTTTGCATAATAATGACTTTAAATCATGTTTTCAGACTAATGTCTCTAAATTTGATGTATGATTAACCAGCCCTAAAAATATAAATATATATAAATGAATCCACACAGTCCTGTGAAAACAGCATATGATTTAGCTGTATCTCGTCTTCTCTCTTTTCACTCTGTCAAAACAGGTTCACATGAGTGTTTCTCGCCTGCACTACAATAGAGCCGCTGCACGGTGCAAGAGAGACTGTCGTTCCGGTTGCACCATCACAAATCAGAATAATTTACACATCTTTTTAAGACTTTTTAAACCATTCAACTCTTTCAGATTTCTGCTTCTTGCTGTAATGTGCTCATCTGTTATAGTTGTCATTAATTTTTCTGTCACATGTTAAATACGGTAGACATTTACTAATTGTCTTTAAAATGTATATGGTTTCTGTAAGTCCATTTTGGAGACATACGTGTGCTTACAGGAGATCTGCTGTTAGCTATACTATATAATAAAACAAGTTTTTACAGCAAAACCACAAATATTATACACTATTAGTGTCTTAAACAGTTTACTTTACAGTAGCTGGACAAATGTGATTTGACCCAGGAACAGTGTTTTTTGTTTCTTATACTCACATTTGGAAACACCCTCGTCACTATTCTCCATCACATTTGATGATGACGTATCGTCTCGTGTGGGCTTCTGGGATAGAAAAGAGTCTTATCAATGAGCACTTGAGAATCTGGACTGAAGCAGTAGGACATCCAGCGATTTCTCACCTACTCTTTCATGAATATTTGTAGCGTACTTCTCTCTTCAGGTACTCCTACTAAATAGTAGATGAGTAGGCATATTGGAACGCAACTTAAGTATACGCACGTCCAAATCTCACAAGAATTAGTGTACCATGCAGGCAATTCTCGCTTAACCCTCTTGGTGCCACGGTCGAGTTTACTCGACATGATGCTGAACTGAATAAAACGGCCAATTTTGTCAAATAGGGTGTCAAATTTCATCAAAAAACGTCATGCTTCTATACAAAATCTTCAAGCTAGAGCGCATTGAATCAGTGCGAACAAAAGCGGAGCTAGTGTGAGAGTGAGCCATTTTATCAGACCAATGTTGTTAACGTCAGCGGTTATTGGCATTATACACCAAGCACAAATGGTGAATCCTTTGTCCAATGTAGATGGTCCTTTGCCAAATGTCAGAGGTATATATATATGATTATTTATTTATTTTCCAAAGTTGAACAAGGTCCACAATTGTGGCCACATATAACTATGTACAAAACCAGGGTTTGCTTGTTAAAAAAACAAAACAAAAACAAATTAAGTTAAGGGGTGGAAAAACAACAACAACACAGCTCCAGGATTTCCACTGCTCCTCCTTGATAGCGCTCAGAAGTAATCCATACGGAAGACCTATTGAGTTATTATCAGTGATAGCTTTGTAACCAATTCACTCCAGGCCCTAAGTGTTTTTGGTTTGGCTTTATTAATTCTTGCTGTAGTAAGTTCTAAAAGTGCAATGTATTTAATTTCTATGAGCCACAATTTACCTGCTGGAATTGTAGGCTCATGCCAAATCTTAAAGATTATTTTTTTGGCTGCAGTTAGAGCAGTGTGAAGAATCCTACGCTGGCTAACAGTAAGATCGAGATCCGCATCATCATTTAACAAACAAAGACTGGGGTGCTTAAGGATTACCTTATCACATAATTCTGTCACAACTTGAAATGCCTCATCCCAAAAGTTACCAATAAGTTGGCATTCATAAAACATGTGCATATAAGTACCCACAATATTTAAATTACAGAGTGAACAAAAGGGGGTAGGCAAGCGCTTCATTTTGTGCAAGATATTTGGAGTAGCGTATGCCCTATGAAGCAGTTTGTAGTGTATTAACTGATGGGCAAGATTTTTTGACATTGTTGGAATAGTGTCCCATATCCAGTCCCAATTTAGATTGCAAGGAGCCAGTTCCTTTTCCCATATCGTGGTGATGGGGAGCTTTCTACAGCTGTGCTTGAGCAGTCTGTTGTAAATGAATGACACTGCTCCTCGTGTCTGTGAAAAGTTTACACAGTCCATCAGAGGGTGAGAGTCCAAGTTGCAGTTCCATGGTACTCCATAAGCACGCATAGCGCTTCTCAACCTTAAATACAGAAAATAGGAATGTCCAGGAAGATTATAACACTCTTTCAGATCTTGAAAAGACCTTAGCCCCTGATTATTGAATATAACACCAAGGGTATGTATACCTTGATCGGACCATGGCTTAAAAACAAAAGGTCTGTTGTCAGATTGCAAATTATGATTATGCCAGATCGGCGATTCAGATGTAAACTTAGATGAACTTCCCATAAATTTGCACACCTCATGCCAGATTTTAAGAGAATTGGACACAGTTGTATTCCCAAACCTTAGTTCTTTTTTTGATAAACCCGTGAATAAAATGTCCTGAAGCCGATGTGGAAGCACAGCTGATGCTTCCACGTCCCGCCAGGCGATCTGTGAGTCAACCTGTAACCAAATCTTGAGCGAGCGCAGCTGACATGCCCAAAAGTACAATTGAAAATTCGGAAGAGACAAGCCTCCTTTGTCAGATCTTCTCTGTAATGTTGAGAGTTTAATTCTTGGTCGTTTCTTATTCCAAATGAATTTTGTAATCAAAGAATTCATTTCTTTAAAAAAGTTTATACGGGGAGATAAAGGAATCATGGAGAACAGAAATAAAAGTCGAGGGAGGATATTCATTTTAATGATTGCGATTCTGCCTTGTAATGAGACTAGAATAACGTCCCATCTCTGTAAATCTTGTCTGATAGTAGTAAATAAAGAACTATAATTTTCTTTAAGGATAGTCTGCAGTGATGGAAAGATCTGAATTCCCAGATATTTAAATGTCTTACTAATTGGGATCGAGGAGGATGCTAATGCTGTATTTGTTGATGTAGACAAGGGCATTAACACAGATTTTCCCCAATTAATTTTGTAACCACTTATGACGCTAAAGTCATTAAATATTTTAAGACACTGAGGTAGAGAAGAGGAAACATTGGACATGTAGAGAAGGATATCATCTGCGAAAAGAGAGATAGAATGCTTGGAGTCACCAACAGTAATCAGGGAAATAATATGGTCCTGCCGAATTGCCTGCGCTAAGGGCTCTAAAGAAATTGCAAATAACAAGGGCGATAAAGGGCAACCCTGTCTAGTGCCTCTATTCAACGGGATTGCATCCGAACAACACAACCCCGTTGAAACCCGTGCAGAAGAGTTAGCATATAGGGTCTGAATCATATGAATAAAACGAGGGCCAAATCCAAAACGGGTTAAAGCGGACCATAAATATGTCCACTCGACCCGGTCAAAGGCTTTCTCGGCGTCTAGCGAGAGAATAGCACGTTGTTCGATAACCGGGTCGGATGAGTCGATGATGTTCAAAAGGCGTCGCACATTATCCGAAGCAAAACGTTCCTTAAGAAATCCTGTCTGGTCGTGGGCAATTAGGAAGCTGGCGACTGATCCCAGACGATGGGCTAGAACCTTAGCATATAACTTAACATCCGTACCAATTAGTGAAATCGGCCTGTAGCTAGAGCAGCATAAGGGTTCCTTCCCTTTTTTCAGTAGCAGAGAAATAAGAGCGGTGTTCTGATCTCTATGGAAGCAACCCGAACCTATAGCAAAATTTATGGAGTCAAGGAGATGTTGTCCAATCAAATCCCATATCGCCAGGTACAGCTCCGGGGGTAAACCATCTAGACCAGGGGCCCTACCCTTGTTCATAACCTCTAAAGCCTCCTTCAATTCTTTTAATTCTATTGGAGAATCAAGAAAAGCACATTGCTGCTCACTTAATTGAGGTAGATCTAGATTTGACAAAAAGTCAGTGATAGGTTGTTCATTCACTCCCACCTCAGATCTGTATAGATGCTCATAAAATTCCTTAAATATCCTATTTACATCACCCGGAGCTGTGTGAAGAACATCTGCATTGTCCTTAATGGCAGTTATTGAAGCCAAGGCCTCGTTGCGTTTCAACCTTAATGCCATTAGTTTGCTTGGCCGCTCTCCATTAAAATAGTAGTTTTGTTTGGTACGGTGCATCAAAAATTCTACCCTTTTTAGTAAGATCGCCTTGTAGTCAGTTTTTAAATTCCCCAGGATTCTGCTTTTCCGTTCCGTAAAGGTTTTTTTAAGATCCTTCTCTACACATTCAATCTGAGCCTCCAAACTGGTTAATTGTTTTACTCTGGATTTATTTACATAAGAGGCAAAAGAAATACAGTTTCCTCTCAAAAAACACTTGGTTGTTTCCCACAGGATTTGTGGATTAGTATCTGAGCTCGAATTTTCCTTAAGAAACAAAGCTAGTTTAGAACGCAGCTGTTTTACAAAATCTTCATTTAGCAAAAGAGTTGTATTCATACGCCACCTTTTGGAGTTTAAAGGAATAATCAGAGGAGACAGATTACAAATCACAGCAGAGTGATCTGAAATCAGTATGGGTAAAATATCAATATGGTTTACACTTTGAATAAGAGATTTGGAAATCAGAATATAATCTAACCTCGAAAATGATTTGTGGCGTGCTGAATAAAAAGTATAATCTCTACAGCTCTCATTCTTCACTCTCCAGATATCGCATAAGTCGTTATCAGCAATGAGTTCGTTTAGCGACTGCGAGGCCTGATCGCCATGAACAGAGACAAGGGATCTATCGATTAAGGGGTTACAAACTGCATTAGCATCTATTCCTACGACCAAGTTGTAGTCAGCAAAATTAAGGAGGGATTTGGTAAGAGATGGAAAAAAATCTACATCATAATTATTAGGGGAATATACTGAGAAAAGTACCATTTTCAAATTATTCCATGAACCTGACGCATATGTAACCCACCCGTTATCATCCCCTCCCGCTGTCTCAATTAGAAACGGGAATTTTCTGTTCTGAAGAATAATAACTCCCCTTGAGGCACTATTATACGACGAGAAAGCTATCACTTTGAAATGTCTATTCTGAAAGCGGGTAACATCAGAAGCCTTGAGATGGGATTCTTGTATTAGGGCAATGTCAGCTCGTTTGCGATGCAGATAATCTAGGCATTTGGATCTTTTAATGGGAGAGTTTAGACCGTTAACATTCCACGAAATCACATTAACATCCCTCATTCAATCACAATATAATTATACATGAGACAAAAGTAACCGTAGCAACCACATACATCAATGAGTATTTCACCCCATGAAACATAAATAATACAACAAAAACAGCAAACCCTGGAAGTTCTAACATTGTAATGGTTAAAAACAATAAAAGAAATCCAAAAAACAAAACACGATCGGCAGCTTGCAGAGAGGAAGAACACACTCTCTTACCTGCCTGGAAAGAAAATATATTCGAGGCCATGCACTCGGACTATAAGTGGCAGCAGATACTCAAAACATCAGCATCTCTCACCTGAGTGTCCATCACAGCTAAGATTAAACCTATATCCCTACTCAAAGTGTTATAATACGAAACAGAGAAGGCCGAATTTACTCATCAGACATCTCTATGGGCGCAGTGCTGACCGTTTCCGTAGTGACGTTCAGAGACGCGATGAACCGCTCCAGGTCTTCGGGGGTTTTGAAAAGCAAATGCTCCTGACCATTACGTACTTTGACCGATGCCGGGTAAAGCAGGAATGACTCGATGCCTAGTAGTTGTAGGCGTTTCCTCCCTTCGGCCATAGCTTTCCTTTTTTTGGACGTTCCCTGGCTGAAGTCAGGGAAGAACCGTAAAATACCCCCTTCATAACTTAGCGGTGATGCGCTTCTGGCTCCTTGTAAAATCGCCTGTCGATCATTGTAACGAAGGAGTTTGAAAATCAGAGTGCGCGCTCTATTCCTGGAGGAATCCTCATTTGCGTAGAGACGGTGCGCCCGTTCAATCTCGATCGTTTTCCCTTGCAGAGCAGGAATCCACTTGGGAATATGGGTCTGCAAGAACTGAATTGCGTTCCCTCCTTCAGCTCCTTCCCGTAGGCCCACCAACCTTAGGTTATTTTGTCTGGATTTATCTTCATAAAGAGATAGTTTCTCCTGAAGCTCCTCTAGGCAAGACTTGTTAGCGATCGAGTCCCTTTTAACATCCCGCACCGTAGCCTGGATGTCATCACATCTATTGCCGAACGATTTAACATCCTTTTCCAATGAGTCCAATCGTGCTGTAATCGTGGAGATTTCCTCGCGAACGATCGTCGACATGCTTAGTTTTATGGCGCTCAGTTGCTTATCGAGCATTTCAGCAATGGCGTCGTGAAGGTGCTCGTCATCTTTATGCTTTTTCTTCGCCGGGGAGTGTATTAAATCTCGTTTAGATGCCATCTAAAGTGCCACTAAAACAAGGACTTTACTTAGGATTCGGCCGAAAACTTAGTAGGGATAGATAATACCGAAAAAAAGGACGACTGAGGTAGAGCGTCAATATTAAGCAGCCATCATCGTCCGCTGCGCCGGCCGCCCCCCCAGAGGTATATATATAAATAGCGCTGCTAATGTTCGGATCAATTGAGGTCTATCGGACATGCAGAGTTTGGAGTGTGTTATATAGTAGAGGTGTGACCTCGGCATCCTGGACTGTGACTGTGGCTGTGACACTCCTGAATCAAACGTACTCCCCTGCCTATGATCCAGTCCCGTGTTCATCGTACTGCCCGCACTTGAAAACACGATGTATTCACCGAGCACTTGAATCACTAATAAACACTGTGTACTGAATTCACCTACCTTTGTCTCCTGTGCATATCCTGACACTGTTACATCCTCTGATTGTGCAAATCCACAAAGGATTCTGAATCAAAGTAAGGAATGTAATGCATTGCCTTGTGATGACTTTGCGGATGACATCAAGCCAACTGATAGTATCTCAAATGTATACAGTAAAAAATCAGGTAAAAGGAGCTCTTCTTCTGGTTCACGCTCTTGTAGATCATCTACATCATCTGCTCCTCTTCAAGATGAAGCTGAAATGGCGGCTTTATTAGCTAGTCAGCAAATACTGCAACAGAAGCACACTGTGGAAGAGGAGCGCTTAAGAAAATATATATAGTATTTCACAATACTTCATGCTATTCTAATTAATCATTTTTTGGAATTTTAAGTCTCTCAGAACCTGACACCTTTTAATTATGTTGTGGCGAAGAACATTCCTTGAATTCCTGTACCATATTAGTAGAGATTGTTAGAAGTGTATTATATGCTGAGTGTGTGGCTTTAAACATAGTCGTGTTTATGGTGCATGTGTTTTTTCATGTTCCCATACTGTATTCCAAAAAGGAGCATAGTATGGGTGTTGTTTTTTTTGTAATGGTATGCTGTATTTCTTCCTCTATTCCTTGTCAGTTTTTGACAGGTGTAGAACCAGTCAAATTGACAGGAACTCCACCTCCTGTTACCAAGCAATATCCTATCAGTAAGAAAGCTATAGACGGTTTCATCGGGCGCACGCGCCTGGACCTAAGTTAACTTCCGGTCTGTGTTATATCGGTCTGGCTGCAGTGCCTTCTACAAACGCAGTTAAAGCCAAGGTGATGAGTAGACTGAAGTGTGGCTCAGGTGGTTGTGCTGCGGGATGTGTTTCCCATACATTTATTTATTTTTGGAGACTCGCCACAATTTTAAAACTGATTGATTTTCAAAAAGGCTTCGTTAAATAAACACGAGTAACGTAACATTACGTAATGTACTGCACGTTTAATAATAATAATTCCTTACATTTATGTTTAAATATCAAAACGAGGCACGGGTGTTTTTATATCGCTGTATCTCTGAAAGAAAGACTTGCATGTTATATGCCTGATAGCAGCGTGTGAGCGTACCAGCTCTGCTTTGTTTACAGCTGTTAATACTGAGGAAACCTGGCGCTTTATGTCTATGCTTTAAAACATCTCCTGCTGGCAAAGAATGAATTAGCATTTTCATTAAGTCCGCCTGATCCACGCAGCAAACATATTTTGTTTATCAAAAAATATCTACTCTAGAGGGACTTGGCTGTTGTTATTGATTCTATTTGGAAGTCTACCGGAAGTTAAGTTAGGTCCACAAAAGCGTTCACGCGCATTAACGTTTGTTTAAGTTGATGCCGTTGAAACCGTCTATACAGGGAAAAAAGCCTATTGTTGAAGCAAGGAGTGCTATTTAACCCTCTGGAGTCTAAGGGTATTTTGGGGGCCTGGAGAAGTTTGGTCATGCCCTGACATTTGTGCTTTTTTCAGTTTCTTATAAATTGTTTCATGGGGTGAAGAAACACTCGACAAGAGGTACGTCAAATCAAAAGCCCCGGAGGGTGGATTTATTAAACACAGTGATGCCTGGTGAAGGGTGCTGCTCCGCTTTCTGGTGGCCGGTGCTTCCCGTGTGCTCTTCGTGCTTTTCTGTGCCAGTTAAGGGGAAAGTGGGTGTCCAAATGTGCTCCAAAGTGGCTGGGCTGTCGGTCACTCGCTGCTTTCTGAAAAGTGAAGAGAGAGGGGTTAGACCAGCGTTGCATTCGGTTCAAGAACCTCTTCTGAGTGTAACATGTGCTCCTTTTAAATGTGCTGGCTGATGGGGAGCAGCTGTGACAGATCAGCCGGTGACGAGGACGTGCAGGGGTTTTGCTTTGGTTTCCAGGGCAACGCTGATTCCCCCCCAAGCGTCGTTCTGGTCCTGCGAAGACATGTAGAAAGTAGGGGTGAAATTAGGGGAGGGTGGGGAATGACCCCTGACAGACCTGCATAAGCTGTTCAGATCCGGGAGAGGCCATCGGCGTTCACGTTGGCGGCCCCAGCTCGATGGCGGACTTCGAAGTGGAAGTTCTGGAGCGCTAGGAACCAGCGAGTCACCCTGGCGTTGGTGTCCTTGGCGCGGGCCATCCACTGTAGGGGCGCGTGGACGGTTACCAGGGTGAACTTGCAGCACAGGAGGTAGTACCGAGCTCCAGGACTGCCCACCTGATGGCCAGGGCTTCCTTCTCCATGGCGGCGTACTTCCTCTCGGCGGGAGACAGCTTCCTGCTGATGTAGATGATCGGATGCTCCTCACCCTCCTGAATTTGGGAGAGGACCGCTCCTAGTCCTGTGTCGGAAGCATCCGTCTGCAGCAGGAAGGGGCAGCTAAAGTCCGGGGCGCGGAGTACCGGTGAGGACGTGAGTGCTGCTTTCACCTGGGAGAAGGCTTCTTCCGCCGACGGGGTCCAGCATACCTTCTCCGGCTGCCCCTTCCTGGTCAGGTCTGTCAGGGGGGCGGCTAAAGAGGAGAAGTTGGAGATAAAACAACGGTAATAACCCGCCAACCCCAAGAAGGCTTGTACCTGGGTCTTTGTCTTGGGTCTTGGTGCGGCGTGGATGGCCTCCACTTTCTTGTCTTGCGGCCGGATGAGTCCTCGGCCGACTTGGTACTTGGCCTCAGAGAGGGCTAGGTGGCATTTGCGGGGGTTGGCGGTAAGTCCAACCCGCTGGAGCTCCGAGAGCACCCTCCGCAGACGATCCAGATGTTCGTCCCACCCCTTGGAGTGGACCACGACGTCATCCAGGTAGGTGGCCGCGTAAGCTTGGTGATGTCCATCATCCGCTGGAACGTCGCGGAGGCCCCATGTAGACCGAAGGGAAGGGTCCGGTACTGCCAGTGGCCACTGGGGGTGGAGAAGGCGGTTTTTGGCTTGGCGGCCTCGGAGAGCGGTACCTGCCAATAGCCCTTAGTGAAGTCTAGGGTGCTGATATACCGGGCCCTTCCTAGCCGGTCCAGCAGTTCGTCCACCCGAGGCATGGGGTACCCGTCGAATTCGGAGACTTCGTTCAGGCGGCGGAAGTCATTACAAAAGCGGAGGGTGCCATCCGGCTTTGGGACCATCACAAATTTGCAGGCGGAGCTGGGGACCGTTGGTCGATCCGTTCCCTCATTTGCCGGGGACTCGCTGCTTTCTGTAAAGTGAAGAGAGAGGGGTTAGACCAGCGTTGGTCACATGGACACATGTCCCATGAGTTTCTATTTCAATTCTGAAGTAGACACCATGAAAAATGAGATTCCTGCAACCATTTTTGGAGACTATGTCTACCCCCCCCCCACACACACACACAACAATAAAAAATTTTTTACCAACTGTATTGAAGGGTTCTACAAACTATTTTAGTCATTAAACATACCACTGCACATTTTTTTAATTATAAAACACTGGACAGAAACTTAGTGACATCATATTAGTGATTTATTTGAGCACTAGAAAAATACGAAAAATAAAAAAGATTTAACTTTGTATGCCAAATAAAGAACATCCTGAGATTGCTAGAAATTCAGCATTTACAATGAATTACAATGAAAATACATGCTGTTTTGCTGATGGCCAGTTATAGAGATGGTAAAAATACAATACCTGCTTTATCAACGCAGAAATGTTTTCTGAAAATGACTGCAATTGATGCAGAAGAACCAACACAACCAAAAGTCGAGGGTCAAGAGCCCAACTCAAGCAAACCCTGATCTCCATGATAGTGATCTAAAAAACTGTAAATCTTAAAAAAAGGAACATCTGTAGACTAATGTGTTGTTGTAAAATGTATTGTAAAAATTCCATCAATTGCTTACAATGATATAAACTGTGTAAATCTGGTTAGAAGTAATTGAAGCTGGATTGAATTCTGTTTGTGGTGTTGTTTAATCAGATATTGAGAGATTTAATGTATTTTATCTTTAGTTCATCTAAGGCTTCAGCACTTGTTCACAAGAGGTGTTTGAATGATTGAAAGGATGTTTCAAAAACATTTTACTAACCTTTAAATAACATTCTACTAATTGGATATTTTTATATTCTTGGAATGCTACAAATCAATGTTCCTAAAATGTTGAATTTTGAATCAAAATTGACGTTTTTTTATATTTTCAGAACCAACACAGAAAATAACAAAAATTCTGTTAGCTAGGAAACCAATTTTAATGCTGTTCGACAATGATATGCGGTGGCTGTAAAATAATGCTTCTACGGTGTAGTTACAATAATATTACAGGACTGTCCCTCAATTTCCCATCATGCATTTGCATTTACAATAAAAATATGAATACATCACCTAGATATCTGATTGGACAGATAGCTGGTCAACTGATCAAAAAAATTTATTATGGCACAGTAATATAGTAGTAATTTACCACTTTCTGAATTTATTTTTCTTTTTTTTTTTCTGATTATTTGGAATGAGAATAAAAACACAAAAAAACACACACAAGAACAGAAAAACAAAAAACCTTGCAAATAAGTTAAAACATCAATTAAATATCTAATATTTACTTTTTTTTTTAAAAAAACTGGTGCCTAAAGGGTTAAATAAATTAAATACTTTTACTTAATGTTACACTGTCAGATATGCAAAATAAATCTATTGTATCTCTTGCTCTGGCCACTGTGTATAGACCACCAGGGCCATATACAGAATTCCTAAAAGAATTTGCAGATTTCCTCTCAGACCTTTTGGTTACCATTGATAATGCGCTAATTGTCTGATATTTTCACATTGATGATACAAATTATGCAACCTTATGCAATGAATCTTTTCAAAACATTCTAATTTATTGAGATGCACCTGTATATGCATAGGGCTGTAGTACTCGAGTCTGTATCATTTCGGACTCGTTGGTGTTTGCACTTGGACTTGTATCGGACTTGGCCATTGGACTCACCAAATGTTCTCGTTGGTCTCGATCGAGTCCAGCAAAAAAAAAAAAAAAAAATATATATATATATATATATATATATATATATATATATATATATATATATATATATATATATATATATACAGTATTGTTCAAAATAATAGCAGTACAATGTGACTAACCAGAATAATCAAGGTTTTTAGTATATTTTTTATTGCTACGTGGCAAACAAGTTACCAGTAGGTTCAGTAGATTCTCAGAAAACAAATGAGACCCAGCATTCATGATATGCACGCTCTTAAGGCTGTGCAATTGGGCAATTAGTTGAATTAGTTGAAAGGGGTGTGTTCAAAAAAATAGCAGTGTGGCATTCAATCACTGAGGTCATCAATTTTGTGAAGAAACAGGTGTGAATCAGGTGGCCCCTATTTAAGGATGAAGCCAACACTTGTTGAACATGCATTTGAAAGCTGAGGAAAATGGGTCGTTCAAGACATTGTTCAGAAGAACAGCGTACTTTGATTAAAAAGTT
Source organism: Carassius gibelio (assembly GCF_023724105.1). NCBI lineage: Eukaryota > Metazoa > Chordata > Actinopteri > Cypriniformes > Cyprinidae > Carassius > Carassius gibelio. Next base: position 1,877,187 of record NC_068374.1, on the reverse strand, counting down.
GATTAGAGAGGGGAAAACCTATAAAGAAGTGCTAAAAATGATAGGCTGTTCAGCTAAAATGATCTCCAATGCCTTAAAATGGAGAGCAAAACCAGAGAGACGTGGAAGAAAACGGAAGACAACCATCAAAATGGATAGAAGAATAACCAGAATGGCAAAGGCTCAGCCAATGATCACCTCCAGGATGATCAAAGACAGTCTGGAGTTACCTGTAAGTACTGTGACAGTTAGAAGACGTCTGTGTGAAGCTAATCTATTTTCAAGAATCCCCCGCAAAGTCCCTCTGTTAAAAAAAAGGCATGTGCAGAAGAGGTTACAATTTGCCAAAGAACACATCAACTGGCCTAAAGAGAAATGGAGGAACATTTTGTGGACTGATGAGAGTAAAATTGTTCTTTTTGGGTCCAAGGGCCACAGGCAGTTTGTGAGACGACCCCCAAACTCTGAATTCAAGCCACAGTACACAGTGAAGACAGTGAAGCATGGAGGTGCAAGCATCATGATATGGGCATGTTTCTCCTACTATGGTGTTGGGCCTATTTATCGCATACCAGGGATCATGGATCAGTTTGCATATGTTAAAATACTTGAAGAAGTCATGTTGCCCTATGCTGAAGAGGACATGCCCTTGAAATGGTTGTTTCAACAAGACAATGATCCAAAACACACTAGTAAACGGGCAAAGTCTTGGTTCCAAACCAACAAAATTAATGTTATGGAGTGGCCAGCCCAATCTCCAGACCTTAATCCAATTGAGAACTTGTGGGGTGATATCAAAAATGCTGTTTCTGAAGCAAAACCAAGAAATGTGAATGAATTGTGGAATGTTGTTAAAGAATCATGGAGTGGAATAACAGCTGAGAGGTGCCACAAGTTGGTTGACTCCATGCCACACAGATGTCAAGCAGTTTTAAAAAACTGTGGTCATACAACTAAATATTAGTTTAGTGATTCACAGGATTGCTAAATCCCAGAAAAAAAAAAATGTTTGTACAAAATAGTTTTGAGTTTGTACAGTCAAAGGTAGACACTGCTATTTTTTTGAACACACCCCTTTCAACTAATTGCCCAATTGCACAGCCTTAAGAGCGTGCATATCATGAATGCTGGGTCTTGTTTGTTTTCTGACAATCTACTGAACCTACTGGTAACTTGTTTGCCACGTAGCAATAAAAAATATACTAAAAACCTTGATTATTCTGGTTAGTCACATTGTACTGCTATTATTTTGAACAATACTGTATATATATATATATATATATATATATATATATATATATATAAATAATTCTCCTTCAAAACAAAAACACATTTGCATGATGTTGCGACTGTGTGACGGCTGGTGAAAGACAGTCCGGAAACAAATGCGAGTTAACAGGATTTAATGAGATGATGAGCTATAGTACATAGACACACAAAGACGATGAGGCGATAACACTCCAGGGAGACGGTGGTTGGTGAGAAATCCAGGCGGAAGTGGAGTGTAGGTGAGGAGTCCGGGTCTTGACGGCGTGAGGCAGCAGGAGAGAGTGGCACAGGAACTGCGGGGAACAGAGCCGAAGGTAAGTGTCCGTGGCTGAGTGATCGTGCGAAGAGTGGATGAGGTTCTAGGGAAAAACACAGACATTCAAACGCAAACTAACACTAAAGCCAGACGGTGGTAAACACAACGACATGAAATAACGATCTCACAAACACAAGACGTGAGACAAGCCATTATATAGTGGATGAGTAATGAGTGGCAGCTGTTGCTGATACAATTAACGGAGACGCCCACAACTAATCAGTGCAGACGCAGAACACACAGAATTCACCACAAAGTGTAAACAACCCGAGACAGACTGAAAACGTGTGGAAAACGCTAGGCACACCACTTTCTTATTTTTTCCAAAGCACTCTGTAGCCTGTGCTCTATGCTCGCGCTCCAGTGGCATCTGCTTTTGCTAGGATACCATGAGCTGCTCTCCAACAATGACAATTTGTTACATTTTAACATAAAATACTACAAATTAGACAAACTGACAATTTGTGTGTATGTTTGTTTCTGATTTATTTGCAAGTTGAAATGTTTATCGTATTTATCTTATGCTTCTATTTGTTTAATAAACTGTAATGCTATAATTATTTTTTGTGCACTATTAATTTGCTCAAGAGAGTTTAACCACATGTTTACGACATGACTGTACAAATAGTCAAATGTATCACTAGGTAATTTATGATGTTACAAGCTGTATAGTATTCTTGACCTTAAATACTTTATTTTCCAACATGTTTGCCCATCAATGTGAACTCCTTCCATCCACTGTCTGATTGTTATTTCGCAAGGACTTCTGGGTTGTAAGTTGTGTGGAGCTTGCAGCAGTGTGGGATTCGCTGAAGACTTTATCAAGGGTGCAAAGGTGGCACAGATGAGCACACTTCAGTGTGAAAAAAGACAGATGGGATATCCTACGAACTCGTACACTGAGCATAGTGTGGGATTGATATGATCACAAATGATAGTGATGATACATTATTATCTACACTCTTTTTTCATCAGCATGGTACATAGCCAGTAAAAACTCATTTATTAAGATGAATAAAATACATCACACAACACAATTTATTAATGTTTGCACTCGCTTGATTGCACACCATTATTAAATGCTCCAAAAAAGGATGTCTTTAAGCAGATGATAATTTTTGCTGCTCTTAGTAGATTGTTGTTGGTCATTATAGAAATGATCTGGCTGTGTCTGTGTTCTTTCACGTGCTCATTGTTTTTTTTTTTTTTTGCAATACTGTACTCCTCTTCAAACTGTACTCTAACTGATGTGCAAAGACGCATCACATGCAACAAAGACCTACTGTACACCGCAAAACAACTTACAAAACTGTTTGCAAGAGAAACCCACATCTCTGCTTAATTGAAGCTCAACACTCAATGATGAATTGCAGACTATGATGGAAGATTTTGAAAGAGGAGAAAATATGTTTCAGGGAGTTGATGTCCCCTACAACAATTATCAAATATTTAGCAGTTGTTTGGCACAGTATGCTTATTCACTGCTGGTAATCTAGCCTGCCATTCACTTGGAGGATTTTTGGAGAGCTTTGCAGCCAACAAATACTGTCATTTTCTGTCCGATTGACACACACAACATGCAGTGTTTGGAGTTACTCTATGCAGTAAATTACAATGAACATGCCATGCGACAATCCTTTAATTTAACAGGCATAAAAGCAGACTGAACTTTCCAAAGTACTTTCATATTACCGATAATGTCTATGTTGACAATATGCATGATATTTTAGATGGTATGAAACTAATGTTAAATCATTTCATCTATGAAGAAAAACTATGATTAATGATTAGCTTGGGCTATGGTGTGGCAAATCATAGTGCCATTCATAATTTAAGATCTCCAGAGAACCCCGTGAAGCAAAACAGTTGTTGTCATCATCTTCCAAACAAATCACTAATACTAAAGCATCAATCTTATGATTACAGATGATCAAGATAAAACTGATTAAGAATAAGTTCACTAATTTTAGTTCACTAATTCAGTGTTGCAGTGATTTACTAAAATGAGTGAACTATATAAGTAGAGGGAAGAAATTTGTAATTTGTGTCATGATAAATATATATTTCTGCATATCACGTGCAGGGCTCTGTGCATTTCAGTTGCTCAGTCACTTGCCTACTAACATTAGTGTCATGATCATTAGCTGGAATGCCCACGTACATCAGTAGAGGGCACTCCACTCAGTACCATTCCACCCATCAACCACCGGATGTCACCATATCATCACTTGGACACTAGCAGCTCTCATACTGTTGCACCACACCCGAACTACATCTCCCATGAGTCACTGCATCACAATTACCTTGCCACACCTGCACCTCATTCAGCAGCCAATTTCCTTGCCACACCTGCACCTCATTTACACACACATATAAGCACCCTCACTCACTGCGAAGTCTTCTTTAGCCAGTCTGACATTTCAGAGCGGATTTTCCCTGTGTTTGTTATTCCTGTGTTTGACCTTTGGAATGTGTATTCCGACTCTGATTCTGCCTGTCCCGATATCTGCTTGTTTCTGGTTACGATTCTGGTTATCCCTGACGCCATTCCTGATCTCTGCCTGTCTGACCATTCTGTTTAATAAATGCTGCACATGGAACGCCTCTGACTCTCACTTTGTAACAATTAGGCCACTTGCTCACTTTATTCAACTACAGTTACAAAATGATTTGTAAATAGAAGATAATAACAAATAACAATTTGCAGTGTGTGACTTGATCTGCCCGAGCAATCGTTAGCTCTAAATGTCATCAAGATGGTTGGGTTAGAGTTTGTATTGTGTGTTACTCCATAAAATAGTATTTGCGTTAGTTACTATATCTGTAAAGTAATGCATTAATTTTGCGTTACTTTTTGTCACCTGGACTGGGGTTACTGATTTACTTTTAATAATAATAATAAAAAAGTAACTCTTCAATTGACCTCATAATATCGAAGTAATGCGTTAGTTTACTAGTTACTTGGGAAAGTAATCTGATTACATAACCCATGTTACTTGAGATATCAAACACAGCCTATGACCTCTGTCCAGTTCTTTGTTTATTCTTCTTTTGTTTATTTTTATTTATTTTTTTAAACCAAGCCTTAAAACTAATGACTTCATGATTTAATCAAGGACATTTAAAAAAAAACAAGTATTGAAAGATACATGTTCTCACAAATTGTGTTTTTACTCTACACTGTCAAAGTACCGAATAAGGCAGTCATTTTTATATACTACATAACTTTATATACTGAATATTATTGCATTTAAGAAAAAAACTTTGCAAATAAAAACACATCCCCAATGGCAAGAAAACAATTTTTTAATTCATTTTAGCAGCTTACAGAATCAGGACAGAAGCTTGAAGCAGGAAAAGCATGTGGTTTAAACTCTGATCACATTGACAGGCAGGAAGTGATCGCAACATTTTTACATTTGTAAAATCAAACAGTAATAAAAATAATCATCAAATGTGTCTGAAATATGTATATGTGCATTTTCTTTGTTTTTCCCCATGTTGGGTCTGATTAGAAATAGAGAAAGGGGGGAAATTCTATAAAATATATCACTGTAATTTTACTTTGTCAAACACTTTAACCATGAATTTTCGCCCAGTTATGTTTGAATCGCCATTACAGAAATTTATTTCCTACACTTTTTTTCTTTAGTTAAAATGCTGCACAGAATGGGATCAAGTTTTTTTTTCATTTGACCGTAATAAAATAAATAAGTCCCTCCTGTATGTGGGCAGAGGCTCGCTTTACTTAGCAGCTTGCATTACAGCTTAACTCCATCATCACACAAAAAGTCTCATGTAATGGATCTGAACTCTAAAACTAATATTATATTTAGATAAATGCGACCTTTCCAAATTGTGTAATTTCATGAAATTTGCTGATGCATCTTTAGCCAGAACCAACCAAACGATGCTTTCTGTCTAACACTGCTGTCTTTGCCATTAAGTTCTTCTTGTAGTCATCTAAGCTCTCCTCACAATTCTGGCCATAGTATGGCTTATTACACTCGCACACAGCCAGGAACATGTCTTTCATACCAACACAGCTGCCTCTCTTTTCTTTCTCACCACAGTCCAGCTTGGAGCAGGGATCTTTTGTCATGATTTCTTCATCACTTTTAATCAAAACTACAAACTTTCCTTTCAGAAGTGGAAACTTCTTACACTTCCCTCTATAAATGTACTTATCTGGACTTTCTTCGGGAGCAGCGTTGGCATCATAGTCTTCCTCTTGTTCTTTCTGTGCATCCTGGCTGTCGTGAGCGTCTCTTAAATAGGCGTGCACTGCTGTGTAAGTCTGAGATACTGGCTTACCTTCCACAAGTTCATTACATTCAGTGAGTTTCTTTGCTACTTTGTAACACAGGACATCCTCGTTAATACATCTACCAATGGCTTGTTTGACTAAAGCTGCCTTATCATGAGTCCCTTTCACCTGTCTGGCTACAGCCACAGTAACGATGCCTTCTTCCACCGGAGTAAATCCTGACAAGACGTGACTGTTCAGAAACTTAACTTTTTGATGTTGAGATTTCTTGCTTATGAAGGCAACAACCATCCAGTCGTACCTGTCATACGCCTTCACCAGGAATGACCAGACTTCTTTTGCTAGTTCTGAACGAGCTTTCTTTTGGTCAATGAGTTTTGTAATATCCTTTTTAACGTAGTCCATGCTTTTTTTAATGCACTGCATGTGGACTTGGAACATCACTGACGCTGCGTCATATGCAATTTTAGCCATCTCCTCAGCCTTAGCATCAGACTCTGTGTTCTTGAGTTTGTAGTAGAATTCATTCATCGTATTGGCTTTGTAGATGAGTTTATAAATCAACACGGTGTATTCTCTGATATTCTTTTCATGACAGTTAACATGTTCAGCCAGTAAATCTCCGAGAGGATGTGTGAAGCTCACTCCTTTCTTAATCAGCAAACTGTGTAATGTCTTAGTGGCAGACTCATACTTTTTATAGGCTTTCTCAAATTCCTTCTTAAGTCTCTCCATTTCTTCATCATCTTTGGCCTCCCTAAGACTCTTCAACAGAGTTGTGTAAGTTTTCCACGCTACGTCAATATCCAGCTCTGGCTTGTGGTAGACACCACTTGCCCAGCTGTTCCACTTCTGCTCTGCATGATATTGGTCAAGCTTAGCATTAAGTTTTTCAAATTCACCCATGAGAAGGTCCATATCACTGTATCCTTTTATTTCTGCTGCTGTAAATTTGACAAGGCCACTTATCAGTGGCCCATAAACTTCAATGATTTCCAGAAAAGGGCAGACTACTGAAGTAATAGTGTCGATTCTGCTAAGAGCAAACTTGCCCAGTGCAGTAAACCCTTCTTTGATTTTCTTTAAGTCCTCTGGAGACCTTTTCTGCAGCTGGTTCTGTCCGGCAGACGCAGGGCTGATCGCTGTGGAGATGAGGACGGCAGGCGACACCAACAGCAGGAATGTGAGGCCAACAGGAGACGCCATCACTGAAAACACACAACATGACAAACACAAGCAGGTTTAATATTATTATTAGTAATATACTCTAAAAGAAACAATTCACCCCAGCGGTGTTTTAATATTACTCCAGCCTTGCGATGGGTTAAATTAACACAATGTTTGAGTTGCAGAGATTATTATAGCAAGAATATGCAAGCCTTCGATGCATTGGTGGTTAGAGGAGAGCAGCTTTGTAAAGCCAAAGGGGCCAAAAACATAATTTTTTTATTTGTCAACAACATGTTAAACACGTATTTCACACGAAAATCAACACATATTTAATGCATTAAATATGTCTCGTTTATGTGTCAAAAATCAGCACCTTCAATACGTGTATTCGATGTGTTAAATATGCATCAAATACATGTGAAATACATGTTAAATGCACGTGAAGCTTGAATGGGTCAATGTCATTGGCTTCTGAGGACTTGGATCAAACCACTTCTGTGAGCTTAGTGGGGTGTACCATTCATAGACTAGGCAACCAACATTTAACATGCTAAAGATCAGCTTATTCAGCCTATTTTTCAAACCACTGACTTAAGAAAAAAAGAAGGATATCATTTGAAAGCTTAGAGTCTGAGCTTTACTGCGCATGTAGCATTTTGATCAACTCCAAGACAGTGCTGAGGTATCTGCTGATAAATAATATAAAAAAAAATTGTGCCATGTACTCTTGTATGTCAAAAATATCATACAGCTCAGATACTCACGTGTCATATGTCATCTAAAAGGTCTTTTGTTTGGGGCTTTGAATAAACTGGAGAGAGTTTTGTACAAGAAATCAATCCTAGACCCATAAAATAATATATTGATGTCACTGTTTTACTTGTAACTTCATACAACATGATCAGTGGAAAATTATGCACAATTATTTAGAGCAGATTCTCTTGATTAAATAGAGCCAAAAACCATCTGTCAAATCTGTCATTATCTGTAAGAAAGATTTTCCTCATGACTATATAACGCACATAAAACTGCGCGGAGAGCATGTAGTTTAGCCAAAAAAATCGATGATAGCTGTAATGTAGCCTTTCCACTTATAACTTCATGAAACATGCATATATGATAGAAAACAACTTGTCACTAATTGCAGAAAATTCTCCAGATTAAAAAGAGTCTAAACTCACCAAAAACCATAATTAAGATCTAAACATATCTTTCATATAGCTATAACACTTAGAAAAAAATTATGGGGCGCCATTTGTAAAGCAGCTCACGCTGAAAATAACAGCAACATTTTGTCACATTTAACTTCAAACAATGTTTAAAAAACTAGTATGAATTTTTGATGGTCACCTTTTAGCACATTTACAACAATATTTGTCAACTTAGAGATATTTAAAATAGTTAAATCTAAATATTAAATGTTACACCTAAATGTTAAATGTTAAATCTACATTCTAAATGTTAAATCTAAATGGAAAATCTAAATGTTAAATCTAAATGCTAAATCTAAATGCTAAATCTAAATGTTAAATCTAAATGCTAAATCTTAATCTAAATGTTAAATCTAAAAGTGTTAAATCTAAATCTAAATGTAACAGAAGTGCCAAAATAAAAGCTCGAGGTGGTCAGTGTGCGTTATAGCATCGTGTCAAATAAGTAATGAATAAAAACCATCTCATCCGAGGAAATTGACTCTTGGACATGGATCAGCATGATAATACCTACCTAAAATAATAAACACGTTTGGAGAAACTGTATTTGAAGAGTAGGCTAGTTTCACTTTTATGAAAAGTGCGGGACCTATAATGACCTGTAGCCATAATAGCCAGAGGGGTCTCAGTTTGACTGAATGTTGTGTCTTTATGTGAACGGCCAGTTCACATATCATGTCTAGTTTTGGGCAGTCAAGTTCGTTATTTCATAACATCTATTGGAGATGGTGTTTTCTGCTGCGGGATGTCCACAGGCTGCGCTCTAGACTAACCCCACATCGTGACATGTTTCACTTTTTTTTTATAAAAATTTAAAAACCTCATTCTTTTTTTTTTTTTACATATATTAACACACATGATCAATAATGTCTTGGACAAACATCATCAACAAAGAACTTTTTAGATAACAGGAAAGAAAATACATCCTTACTTTAAATTGAGCTTGAAATGGAACATTTCACAACCACGACTTAGCACAAATGCAGTCGAGCCATGCTTTCTGCTACTGTTATTCTGTTAACTTCCTATTCTTCTTTTTAATGTTTAATGGCAATTGGCATCCAGCATAATTGGTGCATTACCCGCCAACCTGTTTTTCGGAGTGTGGATCAGACAACAGTTTCTATGACGATATTATCGATCAATCTTATTAGATTAACTTTGATGATCGTTCACTTTTATTTTATATACCCGTGAGTGCAGTACACCTGCAAAGCGTTAGCACTCATTAGCTTATCATTAGCATTTTCATTCGAACCTATCGCTGTTTTCTTTTTTTCCTCTCCTCTCTCTCGCTCCAGTTTTTCACAAGTTCATCAAACAACCGCAGTAAGAATATTGCAACAAGCTATTGTTAAATGTACAGTTTATCTATCTCTGTCGCTGATGAGGGATTCACATGTGATAAATGCGGGGAAATAGTTAGGCTGACAGAGAAGATTTCAGAATTGGAGACACGCATCCAAACTTTAATTGAGGACAGTAAGAATGTTAGGGCTCTAGATATGGCTTTGGATGCGTCTAGCTCAGGGATTTCTGTACAAAGATTTACAATTTAATTGAGGTTCAACAAATAAAAAACAGATGTAATATGGATAAACAAATGCTAAAGCTTGGCTTATTGAATATCAGATCCCTTTCTACGAAAACACTTTTTGTGAATAATATGGTAACTGATCATAATATAGATGTACTCTGTTTGACAGAAACCTGGCTAAAACCTGATTATTACATTATTTTAAATGAGTCCACCCCCCAAGATTACCGTTATAAACATGAGCCACGTCTAAAAGACAAAGGGGGAGGAGTTTCTTCAATATATAACAACGTTTTCAGGATTTCTCAGAGGGCAGGCTTCAAGTATAACTCATTTGAAGTAATGGTGCTTCATATAACATTATCCAGAGAAACAAATGTTAATGATAAATCCCCTGTTATGTTTGTACTGGCTACTGTATACAGGCCACCAGGCCACCATACAGACTTTATTAAAGAGTTTGGTGATTTTACATCCAAGTTAGTTCTGGCTGCAGATAAAGTTTTAATAGTTGGTGATTTTAATATCCATGTTGATAATGAAAAAGATGCATTGGGATCAGCATTTATAGACATTCTGAACTCTTGAGGTGTTAGACAACATGTTTCAGGACCTACTCATTGTCGAAATAATACTCTAGATTTAATACTGTCACATGCAATTGATGTTGAAGCCTCAGAGCAACTTGTGATGATGTAACAGAAACTATGAACTCTCTCTTTTTTAGCACTTTAAATAAAGTTGCTCCTTTACGCTTAAGGAAGGTTAAGGAAAACAGTTTGACACCATGGTATAATGAGCATACTCGCACCCTAAAGAGAGCAGCCCGAAAAATGGAGCGCAGCTGGAGGAAAACAAAACTAGAGGTATTTCGTATTGCTTGGCAGGAAAGTAACCTACCCTACAGAAAGGAATTAAAAACTGCTAGATCTGATTACTTTTCTTCTCTTTTAGAAGAAAACAAACATAACCCCAGGTATTTATTTAATACAGTGGCTAAATTAACGAAAAATAAAGCCTGAACAAATGTTGACATTTCCCAACTACACAGCAGTAATGACTTTATGAACTACTTTACTTCTAAAATCAATACTATTAGAGATAAAATAGCAAACATTCAGCCGTCAACTACAGTATCACATCAGACAGTGCACTATAGACCCCCTGAGGAACAGTTCCACTCATTCTCTACTGTAGGAGAGGAAAAATTGTATAAACTTCTTAAATCATCTAAATCAACAACATGTATGTTAGACCCTATACCATCTAAGCTCCTAAAAGAGGTGCTTCCAGAAGTCATAGATCCTCTTCTGACTATTACTAATTCCTCATTGTCATTAGGATATGTACCCAAAACCTTCAAACTGGCTGTTATTAAGCCTCTCATCAAAAAACCACAACTTCACCCCAAAGAACTAGTTAATTATAGACCAATCTCGAATTTCTGTCCAAGATACAATAAAGGTGGTATCCTCACAATTACATTCATTCTTAGAGAAAATGGTATATGTGAGGATTTCCAGTCAGGATTTAGACCGTATCATAGTACTGAGACTACTCTCCTTAGAGTTACAAATGATCTGCTCTTATCATCTGATCGTGGGTGTATCTCTCTATTAGTTTTATTGGATCTTAGTGCTGCGTTTGACAAATTTGACCACAACATTCTTTTGCATCGACTTGAAAACTTTGTTGGCATCAATAGAAGTGCATTAGCATGGTTTAAATCGTACTTATATGACCGCCATCAGTTCGTAGCAGTGAATTAAGATGTGTCATATTGATCACAAGTGCAGTATGGAGTACCTCAAGGCTCAGTACTAGGGCCGCTACTCTTCACGCTTTATATGTTACCCATGAGAGATATCATTAGGAAACATGGTGTTAGCCTTCACTGTTATGCTGATGATACTCAGCTCTATATATCATTGCAGCCCGGTGAAACGCACCAATTAGAAAAACTAATGGAAAGCATAGTCAATATAAAAAACTGGATGACGAGTAATTTCTTACTGCTAAATTCTGAAAATACAGAGGTGTTAATTATAGGACCTAAAAACTCTGCTTGTAATAACCTAGAACACTGTCTAAGACTTGATGGTTGCTCTGTCAATTCTTCGTCATCAGTTAGGAACCTAGGTGTGCTATTTGATCGCAATCTTTCCTTAGAAAGACACGTTTCTAGCATTTGTAAAACTGCATTTTTCCATCTCAAAAATAAATATAAATTACGGCCTATGCTCTCAATGTCAAATGCACAAATGTTAATCCATGCATTTATGACCTCAAGGTTAGATTATTGTAATGCTTTAATGGGTGGTTGTTCTGCACGCTTAGTAAACAAACTACAGCTAGTCCATAATGCAGCAGCAAGAGTTCTTACTAGAACCAGGAAGTATGACCATATTAGCCCGGTCCTGTCAACACTGCACTGGCTTCCTATCAAGGCAAGGCGAGGCAAGGCAAGTTTATTTATATAGCACATTTCGTACACAATGTTAATTCAAAGTGCTTTACATAAAAGAAAGTAAAATAATCATAAAGAAAAAAAAATAACAAAAATAAAACAAGCAATTTTAAAACTTTTTAAATGATTAAAACATTTAAAAACAGTTAGAAAATGATTTAAAAAAAAAAAGATAAAAGTGAAAATATAGTGCAATCTGTTCGGACATTGCACAGTGCTCATTCAATGAATGCACAGCTAAACAGATGGGTTTTGAGTCTAGATTTAAATGTGACTAGTGTTTTAGCACATCTGATCTCTTCTGGAAGCTGATTCCAACTGAGGGCAGCATAGTAACTAAAGGAGGACTCCCCTTGTTTTGTGTGAACCCTTGGTATTTCTAACTGACTTGATCCTAGTGATCTGAGTGGTCTGTTTGTATTCAGTGAACATATCTGCAATATATTTCGGTCCTAGGTCATTTAATGACTTATATACGAGTAAAAGTACTTTAAAATCAATCCTAAATGTAACTGGAAGCCAGTGTAAGGACCTGAGGACTGGTGTGATGTGCTCAGATTTTCTGGTTCTAGTCAAATGAGCTGCAGCTGTCTAATGGTCTTTTTGGGAAGGCCAGTGAGGAGCCCATTACAATAGTCCATCCTGCTGGTGATAAAGGCATGAACTAGTTTCTCCAAGTCTTGGCTGGAAACAAAACATCTAATTCTTGCAATGTTTTTTAAATGATAGTATGCTGATTTAGTTACTGCTTTGACATGACTAATGAAACCAAGGTCTGTCTCCAGAATAACACCAAGATTCCTGACTTGATTTTTAGTTGTTTGACCCCTAGAGTTAAGGTATGCATTCACCTTGAAAACTTCATCTTTGTTTCCAAATGCAATTACTTCAGTTTTTCCTTATTTAACTGAAGATAGTTCTGGCACATCCAACTATTATTTCATCAATACATTGGCAGAGGGAGTCAATGGGGCTGTAGTCATTTGGAGATAAGGCTAGGTAAATCTGGGTATCATCAGCATAGCTGTGGTAGGCAATTTGGTTCTTTCTCATTATTTGACTTAGTGGAAGCATATACAGGCTAAACAAGAGCGGTGCAAGAATTGAGCATTGTGGGACTCCGCATGTCATGGACATCCACTTAGACTTATGCTCTCCTATACTCACATAATAGCCTCTCCCTTCTAAGTGTGATCTGAACCATTTGAGTACCATCCCAGAAAGCCCGACCCAGTTTTCCAGTCTCTCTAGTAGTATGTTATGATCGACAGTGTCAAACGCAGCACTGAGATCTAGCAATACCAGCACCGATATTTTGCCAGAGTCACATTTTAAGCGAATATCATTTATTATCTTAATGAGTGCTGTCTCTGTGGTGTGATGCGGTCGGAAACCAGATTGGAAATTGTCCAGGTATCCATTTGAGTTTAAGTATTTGTTCAGCTGATTAAAAACTACCTTTTCTATAAGTTTGCCTATAAAAGGAAGATTAGATATTGGTCTAAAATTGCTCAAAATTGTGTTATCAAGATTTGTCTTTTTCAGGAGGGGCTTAACAACTGCAGTTTTTAGGGAGTTTGGAAATGTCCCAGAAAGAAGTGAGGCATTCACCACTTCTAAGAGATCTGCTTTTAAGCAGTCAAGCACACTTTTGAAAAAAGATGTGGGAAGTGTGTCAAGACAACAGGTTGATGATTTTAGTTGCTGCACTATTAAACATTGTTTAGATTTTAAAATATTGCTTATTACTTATAAAGCCCTGAATGGTTTTGCACCTCAATATTTGAATGAGCTCCTTTTACATTATAATCCTCTACGTACACTACGTTTTCAAAACTCAGGCAATTTGATAATACCTAGAATATCAAAATCAACTGCGGGCGGCAGATCCTTTTCCTATTTGGCGCCTAAACTCTGGAATAACCTACCTAACATTGTTTGAGAGGCAGACACACTCTTGCAGTTTAAATCTAGATTAAAGACCCATCTCTTTAACCTGGCTTACACATAACATACTAATATGCTTTTAATATCCAAATCCGTTAAAGTATTTTTAGGCTGCATTAATTAGGTAAACCAGAACCGGAAACACTTCCCATAACACACGATGTACTTGCTACATCATTAGAAGAATGGCATCTATGCTAATATTTGTCTGTTTCTTTCTTATTCCGAGGTCACCGTAGCCACCAGATCCAGTCTGTATCCAGATCAGAGGGTCACTGCAGTCACCCGGATCCAGTACGTATCCAGACCAGATGGTGGATCAGCATCTAGAAAGGACCTCTACATCCCTGAAAGACAGCGGAGACCAGGACAACTAGAGCCCAGATACAGATCCCCTGTAAAGACCTTGTCTCAGAGGAGCACCAGGACAAGACCACAGGAAACAGATGATTCTTCTGCACAATCTGACTTTGCTGCAGTCTGGAATTGAACTACTGGTTTCGTCTGGTCAGAGGAGAACTGACCCCAACTGAGCCTGGTTTCTCCCAAGGTTTTTTTCTCCATTCTGTCACCGATGGAGTTTCGGTTCCTTGCCGCTGTCGCCTCTGGCTTGCTTAGTTGGGGTCACTTCATCTACAGTGATATCATTGACTTGATTGCAAATAAATGCACAGACACTATTTAACTGAACAGAGATGACATCACTGAATTCAATGATGAACTGCCTTTAACTATCATTTTGCATTATTGAGACACTGTTTTCCTAATGAATGTTGTTCAGTTGCTTTGATGCAATGCATTTTGTTTATAGCGCTATATAAATAAAGGTGACTTGACCTGACAAACTAATTCACCCCATTCCCTCCTACTCCCCAAGCATGTAAATCCACAGACTTCACCATTATTCTACTCTATAATAATACTAAAAATAACAATAATAACAATGACAATAACAACAATAATAATTATAACCTTCCTCAATACTCCTATGACACTTCACACACTATTATAAACCCCTGTGTCCCTTAAGAAACCCATTAGAATTCTGGTCTGTGCCCTATGTTGAGTGCTCAATAGCCCTTTCAATGTCATGTCCTGAACCTCTATCTCTCTCAACTTATTCTTCATCAGCTTTCTCTGAAAATCATACCTGCTGCACCTCAAGACCACATGCTCCACTGACTCCTCTTCCTGGCACACCTCACACAATACAGGATCATGTTTCCCTATTAACTTGAGTGTTTTGTTTAATAAACAATGTCCCAATCTTAACCTAGAAATGACTGTTCTTTTTCAGGAACCCGAGCTGTGTTGAGTGCTTTGGGGAAAGTCCCTGACGAGACCGACTCTGAATATCATATGCAATCTTTCCAACGGAAGGGCGTGACGTTACGGGTGGGTGACTTAGCGACCAGGAAGCTATAAAAGCATGTGTCGTGCAGCTGGCTTCAGCTTTGCGTCTGTCAGCAAGTGATCTGTGTGTGCATGCCAATGTGGACGCTTCGATCCCGGAGGGCTCTCTTCGAGGAGGGAGCCTTCACCAGCATTCCCCGCGGTGCTTGCCCTGCTTCTGCCGAGGCAGAACGGCTACTTCACTCGTGGGGTTCGTAGGTGGATCTGTCAGAGGGAATGGAGACGGGTCAGTCCTTATCTCCTTCCTCATCTGCCAGATCCGGCGCCCAAACCCTGGGTTCGGAAGCATGCTAGTCAGTTTCTTCCCCCCAGTGTGAGGGATCAGCTCTTCACCTCTCTTCCTCCGAGGAGTTCGATGTGGAGACTGTTGCTGGGGATTCGCCACCCCTGTCGCCCCAGTATGAGGAGCTTTTGGAGGTAGTTTCGCGCGCAGTAGATAAATAAAAAATAGAATGGCCTGCTGAAAAACAATCTGAGCCGCAGAGAAGCAAACTAGATAAACGCTTTCTGCGGCCGAGGCAACCACCTCCACGTCGGAGCCTTCCATATTCTCCTGATCTCCACGATGAAATTTCGAGATCTTGGAACCACCCATAGTCAACCCGCCTCTTTGGCCCCGATTGACTATATTATGGCAACGTGATGGGGCTGGGAGAGCGGGTATATAGAGCGATACCACGGGTCGAACAGGCGCTTGCGGGCTATCTGTCGCCGGGCTCGGCATCGTCTCTAAAGGCTCCGACATTTCCCACTAAGCCTCTTCGGGTTACATCATCGCTGGTGGGCAAAGGTTATGTGGCAGCAGGTCAGGCTGGGGCTTGCCTTCATACTATGGCAGTCCTACAAGCTTATCAAGCTGACCTACTCGGAGATATCGATGAGGGAGAGGGGATTATGTCTGAAGATTTCGAAGAGCTTAGAAAGACTGCTGATCTTTCCCTCTGCGCCACTAAAGAGACAACTCGCGCAATTGGGCGGTCTATGGCAGCTTTAGTGGCCGCGGAGAGGCATTTTGTGGCTGACCCTGTCAGAGATAAAAGAACGAGACAGGGTCTGCCTCCTGGATGCCCCACTTCAGCCTTCTGGCCTGTTTGGTGACACAGTCAATACTTTTGTCGACAGGTTCCAGGAGGCCCGTAAACAGGCGGCGGCGTTCCAGAATTTCCTCCCTCGTCGCTCTCAGGGAGCATCTGGGCGGGAGATGACCACGCCACATACCGGCTCCTCATACCGGGAAGCACAGAGACAGAGTGTCGCCGCTCGTGCTCCCCCACGACGGGACCGAGGGCCTCAGCGACGCTCTGAGTCAGGGACTTCCAGGGCTTAGCCCAATTTAAGAACAGTTATCGAAGCCCGGAAGTCCTCGACGTAAAGATCCTGATGCCAGGTTCCAGAGGGTAGCCCCTACTGGGGTAGAGCGCGGTCCACCTCATTAAACGCTGCCCACCTCACCTCAGTGCCCTCAGGAGGTCGGTCTGCCAACCCTGCCAGAGTTTCAGGGCGCAGCGGCCTCAAGCGAGCACTGCTCTCAGTTATTTCAGCATGGAAACTAATGCCAAATGTATCTCATTGGGTCCTGCGTACAATAGAAAAAGGCTACTGCATTCAGTTCGGTCATCCACCGCCAAAGTTCAACGGGGTTACACCGACAGTAGTCGGCCCCCGGCAGGCTCTGGTTATGGAACAAGAAGTGAATACCCTATTAAGGATGGAGGCAATTGAGGTGGTCCCTCCTCTAGACAAGGAATCTGGGCTTTACAGCCGGTATTTCATAGTTCCAAAGAAGGATGGGGGGTTGCGTCCGATCTTAGACTTATGTCACCTGAATCGCAGTTATGCCACTGAAGTTCAAAATGCTCACTGTCAAGCAGGTTGTAGCTCAAATCAGATCCGAGAACTGGTTTTGTCACAATAGATCTCAAAGACGCATCCTTCCACAACACAGGAATTTTCTGAGGTTCGCTTTCGGGGGCAAAGCTTATCAATATCGAGTACTTCCCTTCGGCCTCGCACTCTCACCCCGCACGTTCACGAAATGTGTAGATGCGGCTCTTGTATCCCTCCGTATGCAGGGCATCCGCATTCTAAATTATATCGACGATTGGTTGATTCTAGCTCAATCAGAGCAGATGGCGGTTCGACATCGAGATGTCGTTCTCGCACACATGGGGGAGCGTGGCTTGAGACTAAACACCAAGAAAAGTGTACTTTCTCCAGTTCAGAGAACCACCTATCTAGGCATGGTGTGGGATTCGACCACGATGCAGGCACGTTTGTCTCCTACTCAGATCAAGTTGATCCTCACATCGGTCGAGAGAGTCAAAGAAGGCCAGTCACTCACTGTTAAACAATTCCAGAGATTGTTAGTGCTGATGGCAGCTGCGTGCAACGCGATACCTTTTGGCCTGCTGAACATGAGACCCCTACAGTGGTGGCTCAAGTCCAAGGGTTATTCCCCGAGGGGAAATCCACTTCCAGTTATCAAGGTCACGCGGCGATGCCTTCGTGCCTTAGACATGTGGAAGAAACCTTGGTTTTTGAATCAGGGCCCGCTGCTGGGAGCTCTTTGTCGCCGTCTAACGCTAGCGACAGATGCGTCTCTCACCGGTTGGGGTGCGGTCGTGAGTGGCCAACCTGCCCGCGGTCTGTTGAGTAGTCGCCATCTGACATTGCACATCAATTGGCTAGAGATGCTAGCAGTCTATCGAGCATTGAAATATTTCCTCCCAGACCTGAGAGGTCACCATGTGTTGGTGCGCACCGACAACACATCAGTGGTCTCTTATATCAATCACCAGGGGGGTCTGCGTTCACGCCCCTTGTACAAGCTGACACACCAGATCCTTCTCTGGTCCCAGGGCAAACTAAAAAGCGCTATATAAATAAACTTGAATTAAATATTCTTGTAACTGACTGTAGGACTTCAAACAGTAGGCAGACATCAAAAACGCCCCTTTTACCGCCGCTGCGGCGTCTGTAAAGTGCATTGGCAGTTTTTGACCGCTGAGTGTAGCTTTAACTACAAGTTATCAAACAAGCGCATGAAAGCACATTTTCGCAAATAGACATCAGTTTTGCCTCCTGATGTGTTACATTTGATGGCTTCAGTCAGGGAAAATGAAAGAAAAACACTATAGTTTCAATATTTCATATATTTAATATTTAATATTCAGAAATGAAAGTTTGGTAATTAGGAAGTAATGTGCATTTCTTAGAATGAATTCAAGCAGGATAAATGTCAAGCTGTCCCTGAGCCTGTGCTTATATTTTCTCTAAAATACATGGTATTATACCATATTTTAGATTTGACACATTTTAAAAGGTGTGCAGTATTATTTATATTATATGAATAATGTGCTATATTATTCAAAAGAAATTGTGGTTTACTTTGCATCGGAGCATTAAAAGTAGTAGCCTATTTTAGGGGGTAGGCTACATGGATTAATATGCAAAATGTCAATATTTTCATATGTTATGCCTATATTTTCATTTATATTTTAAAATTCCTTTTATAAAACAACATGCATTTTTGTTATTCATTACATGTCCTTTAGTTTGACAGATAACTTCCTGGGAAAAAGACATTTGTCTGTAACCTGCAAAATTTAGCTAAATCTTTGAAACTCTAAAGAATGGCTGCATTAATGGGGCGGCAGTGGTTCATGTAGGTTGTCTACAAACCGGAAGGTTGGTGGTTCAATCCCCGGCTCCACCTGACCAAGTGTGGAGGTGTCCTTGAGCAAGACACCTAACCCCAGCTGCTCCCGATGAGCTGGATGGCGCCTTGAATGGCAGACACCGCGGTCGGTGTGTGAATGAGTGAGTGAATGGGTGAATGTGAGGCAAATTGTAAAGCACTTTGGATGGCCATGTGGTCTGTTGAAAGCGCTATATAAATGCAGTCCATTTACCATTAATAAAACGTCCTCACGATTAAACTCAAGTTCACTCATTATAATCAACAAAATGCACACGATGTAAAAAAATAGCTTTATTAATTGATAACTTAAGTGATTTTAAAGGGAGTCCTCTTTTACTCACTTTTAGGGCTGGGCGATAGCATATGGCTAAAAATCCCAGATTATAAAATGAATATTCAAAGTGACAAAGACATTTTTCAAAACAAGTTTTAATATAGTTTTTTATCATTCATTTACCAGTCAAAATTATACCTGAGACAAGATGATAAAAAATATAAAAAACAGTATGTTATTACCTTTATTTTATTTGTTAATACTAGCCCATCATGTATCTAACCATCCACTCTGTGTTAAGAGCTGTTCAGATTAAAACTGGCAGCTCCGCAGTCAGTCAGTGTCATGGACGGAGGACAGAGCAAAGTCTATATTCCATCTCATTATGCCTATGGTTTAGTTTTTTGGTTTTTTGTTCTTATGTAACTTATTTGTAAATAGAGCAGTCACTGTCTGTGTCTACACCGGACACTGTTGCCACTGTTGTCGGGTGAAACATCTCTCTCACTCTCAGCAGAGTCTGTGAGCTGTAACAACTTCCCCTCCATGCTCAGAGCATTTAATAATCACTCCAATCCGTGCGCACTGATACCAGAAACACGCTTCGCCTTCACTCTGTGGATTAAGTAATTCAGTATGTTTGAAATATGTTCAAAGTTTCAAAGTGGCTTAGGCTATTGTGTGTAAACGTTGTAAGCATTAAATCTTTAATCCTTAGACTGTGGACAGGCAAAATAATCAAATCAAGTATCAAGAAGTATCAAGGCATTCACTGTCTCTATCATCTTTCCCTGAATCCCCCTCTCACTCTGCACATTGAGTTTCTCTGCAATATCAAATAAGCACTTTCAATAATCTATATTAATTATGCAGCCATCAGTTGTATGTCTCAATGATCACAGTCCTACTACTGATGACCTTATAAATCATAAAAGCACATATTTTTCTAAGAGTATAGCAAGCATGTTTAGTTTTGCTTATAACTTAAACTTTAGCTGAAGGTTCCTGCTCGGACTCAAAAGCTGAACTGTCCTCCCTCTCTTGTTCAAAGCAGGAGCACTAACAGCACTAGTGCTACTGTTGCTTCCTTCATCACCTTCAAAATAAACACGCATTGTACACTATCCATATGGTAGTCTAGAAATAGAAAATCAGTTTCTGGTCAATTTTGGCACGGTTTCGGTATAGTTGTATATGCTATGTTTATGGAAAAACTGTACTTTAAAAAAAATATATATTATCATATTATTAAGAATATTCTAAATACCAGTAAGGAGTAAAGATACAAATAAAATAAACTGGCTTTAAGGTTTTTTTGGTAGGTCTTGCATTAGTTTTTAGGTACAGAAATTAAAGTAATCAAATGTAAAACAGCATTGCATTTTGGAATTATAAATTAAAGATTATTCTTTATTTAAGTAAAAAAAAAAGCTTTTTAATCAAGAGCAGGGAGTGATTTCTCGGTTGTTGCTGTTCGATTAATATAAAGACTGTCACTTTAAGAGAATGCACTGATCCAGTGTTCGTATTAGTATTGAAGAGTGAATGATTTGTAGAGGGGTTTTGTCATCGCTGTTGTTGTAATGTCTGGGAATCCAGAATGCGCATGCATCAACAGAAACATATATTATCTGAAACCTGTTTGTTTTACGTGTCATTTATTGAAAACATATTACAGATGCTTTGTCAGATTTAAGTTGAACAGCGGTCCCAGCGCGTGTCGAACCGTGTGTGCTAAGATGAACAGTTCGGGTTTTTCAGTGAACCATAGTAAATATAAATGTAATTCTGACCGACCTGCTCCCTTACTGGCGAAAATGGCTGGGATTTTGAAGCAACTTGCTGCGTCTGTGGCCAGGGCTTTCCTCCTTTCCCTCTCTGGGGAATTTTCTAAGATAAAGCCTGCCTCTGGATATAGCCAATTATGCAGTGCTTCGCTGATTTTTGGTCATGTGGTGGGTTCATAATATCACTCCGCGATTGCCTGATTCATAGATTCATAAGACCGTCAATTAATTCGCAGTTACATAACAGCCAATTGCACGTCAGCCTGATCGACTGCACAGTGGCAGCCGGCAGGCCAGAATGACCGTCAGGCCACCGGGAAATGTCCCGGTGCTCCCGATGGTCAGTCTGCCCCTGACTGTAAGATTACATTTGTTTGAATGCATTATTGCAAAAGTGATTGTGTGTGAATGTGCTTTATCTGTTTAAATCATGCTTTAACCTGAAAATAATCAGTAAAAGAAACAGACAAACTCCTTGAGAACTAGCCTGTAACATCCAGCTCGACTAATATAACCTTCTGATCAAGCCATAGCTAAATATGTTTAACGTGAATTCTTGCTGAATATGCAGTTATATTAGGGCTGTTGGCATGAATTGTACTCGTGATGGAGTGCTCTTGGTGAAACCACGGTGCTCAGACTCTTAAAAAGATCAGCTCCTTGCTCCAGTCAGAATTACCCCGCTCCGCTTATACTCTGCTCGGCAGCACATCTCTGTGTCAGACGCGCGGGGAGGGTTGAGCCACTCAGAAGTGCGTGAGCCGGAGTGGAGCATTGGTGGATGCTAAATAGAAAACCAATTTTCCTTCAAACAAACTGATGTAAATTACAAATTTGAGTTAATCGATAAAATTGATTTTTCTCCAAGCCCTACTTGCTTTCATATAATATAATATAAAAAAAATTGCAGCTGCATTTAAATGCAGGTGTGTAAAATATGCGCAAGGTTTGCGCGGCGCATGTGATGCTGGATGTGCAGCATTTATTCTTAATTGTTTTATCTTCATTAAAAATATGATTTGTTTTTTTGGGTAATTGCATGTAAAAAATAACTTGTGTTGTAATGCATATGCAAAATGTGAATTAATATTCATATTCAAGTGTTTGGGCAAAAAATATTAATGCGCAATAATGATAGGGAGGCGCAGTCTCATCACTTTGATGACTTTTAATTTTTTCCTGGTAATGCAGTTATATGCAGTTATTTTACATGAAATTGTGGTGTCCCACATACATTAAAAATATAAATACAGAAAACTTGAAAAACGAATACATTGTGTAATCTGTGAATGTTGCATTTCTCTCGTCGGAGAGAGACAGCACTGTGAATTTCATCTTGCAGCCGACAAGAAAACATTTGTTTATTAATAAATAATTAAAATGTCTAATTTTTCACAATTATTAGGATACTTCTGCATGTGCTTTGCGGGGAACTTAATGCATGTGCTTGAGCGCGTAATATACTAAGACTTGATTATGTTAATTTAATAAAAATGTCTGATTAGTTGAATAATGACAAATAAACGACCAGAAATAGAAAAAATTTACGTGGGGGCAGACCACAACGATTCCTAAACCTGCTCAGCAAGTTTGAAACCCTCATAAGGCACTGTCCATATGAATGAGCAAGAGATTCACACATTTATCTCTACCCCCACAATCCATACATAACCTCCCCCCAAAAACCCAACCCCCTCCAGCTGAACTGAACTCGGCCTGTTTTTTTGGCTGAAGGAACAATGTGTTTTCATGTTACTGAGTTGCAACATTCCTGCACTCACAGCAGCCTTATTCTTGTTATTCATTAGTTTCTTGCAGCCCATATTATTATTTTCACAAGACCATAAAGATAATAACAAATTATCAATTGATAATTAATCATAATTTTATGAAATCCATTGTTATTTGTGATCGTGGGTGTTTGCGGAAGGCTTTAAGACCAAGCAGAATCCTCTGCAGCTGCTCCGCCTCACAGCGCGCGGGTCTCCGCTAACTAACGCAGCTTTACCGTCTGCGGTTTGACTTTACTAAATCAGATTGAGGCGAATACAACTTATTGATCATGAGGCCAACATGTAGCAAGGCAGGAAAACATTAAGTCTGTCTGAAGGAAGACGTATTTCATTGAGCTAATGCTGTTAAATAGATAGAGAGAGAGAGACAGAGAGAGAGAACTAGTCTAGGGCTATTCTTAAACTTGGAGCTCATTATATTGAAGTACAAATCCAAACACCAGAAACGTTATGCATTTTGAAAATATAGAAACATTATGAAAAGTATGCATTTTATTTATTCACATGCTGTATGGTTGAAATTACATTTCATTTTATTTCACAACTTTGTTCCATTGTTTAAAAAAATGCTTTATTAGCTAACGTTTCATAGACCTTCAGTTGTTATGCTCTAAAATCCAATGTCATTTGTAATTTCACAGTATTTTCACCTCCTAAATCACTAACCTTTAAAGTCATAATTCTATAATGGTCAAATTTACTCAGGCCGATGGCATATTTTAATGACATTATTTTATTATTATTATGACCCTACATAAACAGGTGAAGCAAAACAAATATTTGGATCAAACCTTATTTTTCCCCTTATTTTCTTAAAGAATAAACACTTATGATAACATATAAAAAATTCATAGAAATAATTTAAGCAATTAAAACCTTTTTTTAACTTGAATTGAAATACTATTAAACTAACTTTAAAGTCTCAAGGAGTTTATAAGTTAAAAAGGGTAAAATTTCACAGTGCATGTCCTAAATGAACTTGTGTTAACAATATAAATTTTTTTTTTTATGAACAATTCCCGTATAAAATGGGGCAGCAACATTTATATCAAAAATTTTTACATTGTCCACAGCTGAGCAATGTGGGAGGCGGATCTGCGCCAGAGCACGTGAAGTGAATGTGATGCAATGAAAATAAAAAATAAAAAATAATAATAACCTGGATAGCCTAGATTATGCCCAGGCTCTGTTCCTAAGTATATAAGAATTATAATTAATGTTAACCCAAATTTTAACGGATGAAAACCAATTTTCATTTGCTGCATGTTTTTTTTTAAACTCTAAAAAATAAATAAAGTTTGGGAGAGGAAAATATATATAAGCCATGTATATAAATTAATTTATCAAAACAAAACAATAATTAAAAATATATAATAATAATGGATAAATATAATTGCAGTATGTTATAATATAGGCTTAGCTATAAACAAATAATAATAATAATAATTTAAAGCGAAACATAAGGTAAGGTTGGGCTTTCTCATTCTCTCACCCAGGAGAAATCCAAACGTTTCCATATTCTTGATGTTGCCCATTTGATGCTTAACTATTATTCATGAGGTAACATAGGCTTTGTAGTTCATGCGTGTTTCATTATTGATGAAAAAAATCATAATTAGCAATATGCCAAAGTGAACAGCTGCTGTTTCCAGTGAATATGTGCATGAGGCACCAGCGCGATCTAACAGCTGAAACAGAAAATACTACATTTTTGGTAACACATGAGGCATTATTAAAAAATGCAAAGTGTTAGCAGTTTGAAAAATCAAGAATAATAACTGAGTTAATAATAATTATTGCTAAATGGTGGAACCAAGAACATAGCTTTTTATCCGTGTATATATTTATATATATATATATATATATATATATATATAGGTCTTAGATTTATTTACTGTTTAATAAAAATAGCATGCATATGATCCTTTGTGTAAAGGTCTTCTTTTAATTTTTGATGAGTACACTGTAGCCTAAAGCCGCGTTTCCACCGCAGGAACTTTACCCAGGAACTAGGGACTTTGGGCTGGTACTTGGTGTGTTTCCACCGCAGGAACCAGGAACTAAATAAAGTTCTGGGTAAAAAAATGCCCCTCAGAAAGTCCCTGCTGGAGATGTAGTACTTTTTCAAAGTTCTGGAACTTTCGGGGGCGGGGCTTGGAGCACTAAACATCCTGATTGGTTGAGTTCATGCAGCATTGGTTGAGTTCAACCACCATTTATTCAGATCAACGTTTTCAAAATATTACTGTTATTGTGTCATGAAATGTAACTTTAAAAGTATTTCAGGCGAGAATGTAGTTGTTTAAAACTCAAATCTGTGGTTTATTTATAAAGACAGCACCTATTTAAAAATCAGTTTCGCCGATCTCTGAGACGGTGAGCTCCACTCGATCAGCGGAAGCTCAGTCCTCATGTATCCGCTGAGAAGCAGCTTCACCTCGGATAGACCTTCTGATGTGTGCCGCTGGCTCTGATGTCTCTTTAGTGGCTAAACATAACATATAATTCAGCTGCGGGGTAAATCTAACAGGTTTTCTTTGGTCTGTATTCAATTTATCTATACTTTCAAATGAAAATAAAAAAGGCAAATTTGTATAATATTTCATTTCATTGTAATGGCTGCATATACACATATCCCTGAACTAAGTACATTTCTGTAGCTGTTATTATGCTTAAATGAAAACCAAAGGCGGCAGTGGTATTTGATATACTATTTCGTTTTATTGTAAATATACAGTAGGGAAAATTGCAGTAGCCATGACGAGCAGACTGAAGTTATCAAGTACGCTGCTGTTTATAGATTTACCGGACTCCTCAAGCAGATAGCGTGTGTGAGCTCGTTATCTGCTCACGCTCCCTTGGGTATGGGCACTGACGCCGAGGCTTGTCCGTGACTTCAGCAGGTATGCCTGTTACTTTCACGGTTGTATTTGACAGATTTCACAAAGGCTTCAGCTACTCCTAATCGTCGGCCGGTACCAGTCTCAGCTGTTCTTTTTGATGTCGCTCCGCGACCTGATGCTTGCTTGAGGGGGCAGCTGCGCTGGATGACGGGGACAATTTAAACACTTACCGTGAAAACACTTAACATGGCTTAATGTACTAAGACAGTGATATTAACAGACCAAACTCACTAAAAATCATACTAATAAAGTATACTATCTATAAAAACAAAAAATAAGATGAGCCCTGAATATGAATGCAACTTGTTTAATAACACGTTAAGCCTTTCCCTCCCATAAAAAAACATTATAAGAAAACGCTTAATGTGGCTTAATGTACTAAGACAGTGATTTTTAAAAACCAAACTCACTAAACATTATACTAATAAAGTATACGATGTAAAAAAAAACAAAAAAACAAAAAAAAAACAGATGAGCCCTGAATATGAATGCAAGTTGTTTATTAATACGTTAAGGCTTATGATGATTTTCTATGGGAGGAAAAGGCTTAACGTGTTATTAAACACGTTGAATTCATATTCAGGGATCATCTGATTTTTTGTAGATAGTATACTTTATTAATATGATTAATTGACTGTTAATATCACTGTATTA
This sequence comes from Carassius gibelio, assembly GCF_023724105.1. NCBI lineage: Eukaryota > Metazoa > Chordata > Actinopteri > Cypriniformes > Cyprinidae > Carassius > Carassius gibelio. Next base: position 1,850,500 of record NC_068374.1, on the reverse strand, counting down.
GTACATTAAACCACGTTAAGCGTTTTTCACGTTAAGCGTTTTAGAATGTCCCAAAGACCTCAAATTAGATGTATTGCCGCATCACAGGAACCTTTTTGCAGCAAATTTTGTATATCGGCTCATCTATATTGGCTGGCTCACCCTTTTCATTGGGTTGAAAGCCAAAATGTTCCCAAGTTGGCGACGTGACATTAGGTTTTGGGACGAGATTGAGTGCCTCCCATCGTTTCAGCCGGCCTATTCAAAACAAACGAAGCACCATAAAGCTATTAATTACAGTTATGAAAATTACAGTCATAACCATATTGTATCATTAATTTATTTAACATTGAATGCACAGTGACAAATTGAAAAAACAAGAAGGCCACACCCTCATAAAAAAAAAAAAAAAAAAAATGAACACTGCGGTTGCCGCGGTTTCTGCGGTTGCTATCTTTCCTCTGCGGTTTGCTTGTCAATAGTGCCGTATAACTATATTGCAGTTATCGTGACAGCCCTACATTCTGTCACAGATGGAGTTTTGGTTCCTTTGGTCCGCTGTCGCCTCTGGCTTGTTTAGTTGGGGTCACTTCATTTACAGGGATATTGTTGACTTGATTGCAAATGATTGCTCAGATACTATTTAAACTGAACTGAGATGATGACATCAATGAATCCAATGATGAACTCCCTTTAACTGTCATTTTGCATTATTGATGCACTGTTTTCCTAAATAATGTTGTTCAGTTGCTCTGACACAATCTTTTTTTTTAAAGCTCTATATAAATAAAACTTGTCATCAAGTCATCCTCCCCCCCATACCTGGACCCCTTCCAGTTTGCACACCGGTCCAACCGTTTGACCGATGATCCCATCGCCACTGCCATCCACTCAGCACTCACACATTTAGAGAAAAAAGACTCATACGTCAGAATGCTGTTCATAGATTTCAGTTCAGCATTCAATACAATCATCCCTCAACAGCTCTTTCACAAACTGGTCCAGCTGGGGCTCAACACTTCGCTATGCAACTGGCTGTTGGACTTTCTGACTGGAAGACCTCAGGCAGTACGGGTCGGCAACAACACATCCAGCACCATCACACTGAACACTGGAGCCCCCCAAGGATGTGTGCTGAGTCCCCTCCTCTTCACTCTGCTGACCCACTGCTGCACACCGATGCACACCCACTACTGCACATTCAACATAAAACGCACTCACACATGTATGAAAAATAAAAGAACAAGAAAAAAATGAAAAGAAAAAGGATATCGCTAAGTTACGCCTCCATCAGATGACAGGTGTTACAGTGCGCGTCACGAGCCATCACGAGAGAGCACCAGAATTCAAATAAACAATCTTTACACCTATCTTTCACTTTTTTTAGTGGATTATCTCATTCTGTTTGTGACACTGTATGCTACAAAACCATGCTGTTTTTACTACCAAGACACAGTTTTCTGAGCACAAGTTATTCCATAATGGATGCTTTCTTTTTAAAGTCCACGATCAGCTATTTAGATTTACTCACATTCATAGAGAGACAATTGTCCTGGTATCATGATGTACATCTCTCTAACTCATCCAAGTATGCGGTCTCATTATTGTTGTGAATGAGGCCCAGAACCACAGTGTCATCAGCAAATTTGATAATGGATGTGGAGCTGTGCGAAGACACGCAGTCATGTGTGTAGAGAGAGAAGAGCAGGGGACTCAGGACACAGCCCTGTGGGACTCCTACGTTCAGGGTGATGGAGCTGGAGGTGTACTGGCCTAGTTTCACCACTTGAGGTCTGCCGGTCAGGAAATCAAGGATCCAGTCGCAGAGTGAAGAATTCAGTCCGAGGTCAATGAGTTTGGAAGCTAGCTTTATGGGGACTATAGTATTAAAAGCTGAGCTATAGTCAATAAATAGCAGCCTTACATAGTTCCTGTTATTGCTGTCAATGTGTGTGAGAGAAGAGTGCAGGATGTGAGAGATGGCTTCATCTGTGGATCTATTGGGGTGATAGGCAAACTGAAGAGGGTCCAAAGTATCCAGAATGGAAAAGCAAATGTAGTTTTTAACCAGTCCCTCAAAGACCGAGAATATTTCCAGATTAACTTAAATCAACTGAAATTCTGTAAAATACACCACACAACTGTGTCTACATGCTACCTCCTTTATTTTGAGTGCAGTTACTAAAACATCATCTTTCATGTATACAATATTTTCCACATTGAAAAATGTAATGTAAAAACAAACATTTAAAACTTATTCAATCTCTGAGAACACATTTGAGCATCCAGAGTACCGTATTTTCCGGACTATAAGTCACACTTTTTTTCATAGTTTGGCTGGTCCTGCGACTTATAGTCAGGTGCGACTTATTTATCAAAATTAATTTGACATGAACCGTCAGAAATTAACTAAGAGAAATTAAATTAAATTAACCAATAGAAAACATTACCGTCTCCAGCCACGAGAGGGCGCTCTATGCTGCTCAGTTCTCCTGTAGTCTACACTGAAGACATAGAGTGCCCTCTCGTGGCTGTAGATGGTAATGTTTTCTCTTGGTTCTAAATAAATGTGACTAATAGCCCAGTGTGACTTATATGTTTTTTTCCTCATCATGACATATTTTTGGAAGTTACTTATAGACAGAAAAATACGGTATTTATATTCAGTAGCTTTACAAATAAAATAAATAACCTATGCAACACTCTTTTAGATGACTTATATCATATCCCTGTATGTTGGGTTGCATAAAATAAATTGATATATAGATCAATAATGACTTTATAGTTAAAATAGAACTTATACAAAACTTTATTTTACTGAAAAAAAAAAGGATATAACTGAGACTTACCCAGTAAAAACTACCCAACAAATACTATTTGACAATATTTGGTTGGGTCTTTTTTTTTAGTTCATGGTTCAGCGAAATAAATGATTACTTTGACTTCTTACTTCTCTAATTGTCAGTTTTGTTACCTAGGTGCACTACTGTTTAAGATAGTTAGACTGGCATCTAGTTAAATCAGTTATCTGTTCTGGTATAAAAAAAAATGATTGCACCTTAGTAAACAGTGTCTTTCAGAATACTGTAAACTAGTAAAACCTGGACAGACCTGAAGCTGGAGAACTGGAGACTCGAGGGAAAGTCTGCTTGATGTCAGGTCGGTCAGCAGCTGGTTGTGATGTTGGTTGATGAGTCTCAGAAGAAGGTTCTGATCTCTGATCTTCGCAGCACAGGATCAGTGATTTTATAGGAAACTCGATGGCCACACCTCTCAACAACTGGCTCACTCTTCATTATTGGGTTGGTGGAGAAAATGAGCTTCACTATCAGAAATAAAATATGGAAAACAGCTACAGTTATGGGTTATTTGCTTCGTTTCTAGCTAACAGATGGCATTGTTCTGGTCTGCTTGCGTTTGTTGGTCAGATTAACACGTCTGTGCGGATTTGGGCCACCACTGTTTTTACACAGAATAAATAGGATCTATCACTAATTGCACTTAGTGTAAATAGTATCTGGCATGGGAAATACTGCCGTTTTCATTTAGTTTAAAAAGAATCCATGTGTAGTATAAATAGCACCTAATGTGAGTGAATAATGATGTTAATAATAATCTAAAGATGTTCTGCCTGTTGGCAAACTGTCCTTAAATAACTGCTTTCAAAAAAGAGAACACTCTGTATTGTAAGTTGTATAATACTGAAGCACCACCAACTGCTCAATTTTTACTTTTCAGCTGTAAGAGCTTCCTTGGTCAAGAAAATTTAAAAGAGTGTTTGAGAAATGATAACTGAATGTTCAGAGAATGCAAATTGCAGGATGTGTGTAGTCTAAGTATACGACCATGGGCAGCCTCAAACAAATGAACACATTCTCTTACACTCTCACATCCACTGCCAGATGTAGCTTAAGATACAACCCCATTTCACTTAAAATGCTGAATGTCAAAAAAATTACAGTACTTAATCCTACAACCTTATTCCCTACGGCCAAAGATAGAGAACAAGATTTTTTTGCAGCAGCAGCTGCTGCAAAAACTAAAAATTGGTTATCCTATTCTAGACCTGAAATGTCTCTTGCATGAACAGCTACACAAAGAGAGTCTTGTTCTGGTATCTTGCATCTAGTCATAGCCAACACAGCATCATCTTTTATAGCTAGCTTTGGCCAAATGTAATAGAAGAAAAACAATGCCATAAGAAATAGTATTTCTTCAGAATATTTAAAAATGTGTAATGCATGGTTAAAAAAATATGTAAGGCTACTTGTATAAACTGCATTTTAAGACAAAAAATATAAGTCATGTAGGCTGTACGTCACATTTAATTATTATTATTCAGAAATAATGAGACTAATATACTGGAAAATAAAGCAATCTGTTTACAAACACAGCTATAAGCTATTTTAGTTCTCTCCACAACACATCCTCTAAAGTTAACCGTATTTAGACTATATAAACGTCAATCTTAAACTAATTAATTTAAAACTATAATTCGGCACAAATCCAAATGTTTCCATATTTGCAAGATATCTGCATGCTAATATATTATTTATTATGTAAACTATAGGCCATGTACTGCATTTGTGTTCTCATTGTAAAACATCATCCTTCACATAACAGCACTTATTGAGTCCCAGATCACTGCAAGATGTCTGTTAAAGATCGCTTCATCTGGAAAGCATCTGCTGTGTACAAACATCTGATAGACATCTTGCAGGCATCAGTTTCACATACATTCTAAACCATAAACATCTTAATAATAAACATCTTAAACACATCTTCCAAACATCTATTTGACATCTGATAGGAAACATCCTATAGACGTATTGCAGATGAGCAAATGCAGATGTAAATGCAGACATCAAATAGAGTCTCCGTGATGGACGCCTGCTATCAGGGGTGGCAGCCAAGATGTTTAAATTAAGCAGTGTATCTTTAAAAATTAAAAAAATATATATATTTAACTTGATTTTATTTTGATAATGAACAGGCTACAATGTTAATTTAGCATTTAAAAACAATGAAAATGAGGTAGCATATTTCTGTAAAAGTAGCCATTTATGTTAAAATATATTCTTCTGGGGCCAGTTGCACCAGCTACACGTAAAAAAAATGCTGGACTTTGCTACATCCCACTTTCTAAATAAATATTTGCATCTGTTGCTCAAACTGAAATTAGGAACAGGCGTAGCTATGCCCGACACATTCTCCTGCAGTGATAGATATAGCTGAGACAATGTTCACGCCGCAATAGCTACAACTACTAATACAGAACTGAATTGTTCAAGACAGAAAATAAGTGAAGCCAACGCATCATGATTTCATTAAGCAACGAACTTAAAAGCCCAAATAAGACCGACTACGCCACCCCAAGTTTGATTATAGGGGAATTACTCTAAATGAGATTAATCTCACAGGTTCAGATCGGTGAGGTCAGGTATGAGACAAATTATACAAAAGATTTATTTAATACAAAAGCAGAGGAACCAAACAATACATCACAAACAAAAGAATGATTCACAAATTACAATACACATTACCAAAAAACACAGATTGGGGTCAGCATCCAGTTCCTCTTCAAAAATGGAGCCAATATGGAGCACGGCAATCAGTGAAGACCACCACTGAGAGTGATAGGAAACCACTCCTAATCCTTCTGCTGCCCCAATCCTGGACGAATACACAAACTAAATCAATAAACACATACTCCATACACTTGGACACGGTCAGGCTGTAAAGTTATAAAAACAGTCAAGGCTATAAAGGAAACTATGTACCACTTACAAGCTGGGTAATATACCAACTCACAAACGGGTCTGTACTTCAGTATGACACAGACATTTGGACATCACCCTTAACAGGCGGCATCAATATAGAAAAGCATGCCACATCAAGTCCCAAAAGAACCTCAGCACCTCTTACAAGCTGGCAACAGGCCTCAATTAAGTAAATGAAAATACATGCATACAGTTAAATAATAAAACAATTTATAAACTACACAATACAAGTAAAAAACAGTGTTCACTGAAAAGTAGATGTCTGGCCATCAATCATGGTGAAAAGGGAATACAGTTCAACCCGGCGTAGAACAATATTCAAATGACGCAATACGTAACACAGTCGCGCTTTGGTCCAGAAACATCGGATTAAACGCGCAGTACAAAACCACAGGCAGCTGAAGAAGCCAGCAAGGCGCAAATCACTGCATGATTGTCTTTAAGTCTCAGCACGCACAGCAGCTTGATCCGTCAGCCCACCACAACGCGCTCCAAGTTGTCAAGGAAAAAAAATAGAGAAACCTACAGACACATACGAGAAACAAACGGTAACTAACGGAAGCGCACTTACACCATACACAATGTGACAATTAATAGAATATACCTCCAGGAACGGCGACCGCCGCACAGATTTTCACCGTTAAGGAAGAAAGCACCTGTCTAATCGCGCTGCATTTCCTCCGTCCACAATACACAGGCAACGGAAACGCTTAGATGAAGCACACATCTGGATGGCACACGTTCACCACTTTTATCCCGTTCCTAAAAAGGCTTTCTCCAATTTACTAATTAACTACCGTTTAACCCCTTGTGTATTAAATGTATACTGCCACACTAACAAGTTTTCATTTTTATATCTGAAGTCTCCCTGCAAACTCCCGTGACAGATTTCATCAAGTTTAAAAGCAGGATAAGCAGTAGCCAATGTTGATAATTGAAATCAACAAAACAAACACACCCCTACCCCAAAAGGGTCTTGCCCCTATTTTGATAGCACCGCCCCACACATACATAGGCAACCCAGACAACAATTGGTTCTGTGAAACAAAGCAAAACCAATGTTACACCGTGTCTACATCGGATGTGAGCAGCGCAGCTTCAGCTTCTCCTGAAGTCCACCATCATCTCCACTGTTTTGAGCGTGTTCAGCTCCAGGTTGTTAAGACTGCACCAGACAGCCAGCTCTTTAGCACCAGGACTCACAGCTGAAAGTGCTCTACCTAACTTAGAATTGTTATTGTTTCCTACTTCAGTGTGTTACAAACATCATTTTGGTGTCTTTAGAAAGAAAACCCTTTGGGCTTTACTTTTTATCAACCAGATTTGATAATGCTCAAAAATATTAAAAGTTATAGACACTGAAGTGCCTTGAATTTTTTTTTTTTACCACTCTTAAATATTTTTTATTTGATATGAAAACACATGAAATGAGTCCTGGAGCAATCTAGAAAAGTAATGGGTTGAAAGCCACATGTCTCATGAGTTTCTATTTCAGATCTGAATAAGATATCATGAAAAATAAGAAAATATATTTCCCAATAGTATTGAAGGCTTCTACAAACTATTTAGTCAGTAAACATACCACTGCATAGTTTTTTTTCAATTATAAAACACTAGACAGAAACTTAGACATCATATAAGGGATTTATTTGAGCACTAGAAAAATACAATAAGAATAATTTGAATAAGAAAAATAAAAAAAGATCTACCTTTTTTGCCAATTAAAGAAAATCCTGAGATTGCTAGAAATGCAGGATTTACAATGAATTACAATGGAAATAACTGCTGATGTGCTGATGGCCACTTATACAGATGGTAATAACACAAATGTGCCATAAAGTAAATAATCCACTCTCTCTATTCATGTAGATGCGTTCACTTTTATAGCCATGATCATACAGTAATAGCTGATTTGGGCTGATTTGCACTCAAACAGATGGTAATCACGCAGATACATTCACATTCAACATAAAACACACTCTCACATATATAAAACTGTCGAAAAATAAAAGAAACAAAGGAAAAGGTGATCGCTAAATTTTTTTTTTTTGCACAAAATTGAACAAAAAGTAATGATAAAGATGTAATTTTACTAAAGATTTATATTTCATATAAATGCTGTTCTTCAGACCTTTCTATTCATCAAAGTTATCTACTCTACTGGTTTCAACATTATCATAAGTTTTTTTTTTTTTAGCAGCAAACCAGAATATCGGAATTATTTCTGAAGGATCGTGTGAATGGAGTAATGGTGCTAAAAATTCAACTTTGAAATCTCAATGAATTACATTTTGAAATATATTCAAATATAAATAATTTATTGTTTTTTAAGCCTCTGTTTAAACTCTTTGCAACACAGCTTTGCTCACACAAAATTCTTTCAGTTTCCTAAGCAAGAATAGCCTTTGATTTGCTTTCTTACAAATAAGAGCCACATTATCAGAGAAGTTCAATTTACAGTCTATCATGATTACTAAATACTTAAAAGTCTTCACAATTTCAACAGTTTGATCACATAACATTATTTCTGTTAGAGGCTCTGGATGATTTAAAATCAACTCTTTGGTTTTGCTTACATTTATCAATAATGTACTTTCTTTACACCATTTTTCTAGTTTCAAAACCTGCTCCTCGTTCTCAAGATGTACACAGTCTTTCCATAAAAGTGCCACAAGTGCCATATCATCTGCATATTTATATAGTTTGTAATTCTCATGCTGCACTCTTATACCACTTGTATAAACAGAAAATAAAAGGGTGAGTGAGTGGCTTGAGAAAAGCGCGGCTGGTGGATTCAATGCTTGCGGCAACCACATCTGACAACCTTGGGCTGGATCCAGCGATCCACAATGCAAAGTTGATGTATTTCTTTAGCAAACACATTCTGTGTTTTGCTCTCTTTCTGTGCCAAAAAAAATATGTGTGTGTGTGTGTGTTTATAGTTTGTATTTTGTGATCAAATTCACAGAATTTGAAAGCTGATCATTTATTTCTGACACAAAGTAACAAATTATTTCTGAAAGTAACAAAGCACCAAATGTATTGCTATATTGGGTGGCAGGCATGCTACAAATAATGAATGGAATTAAAGACATTAAATATTGGCAAGTATTTATACTGAACCATTTGGGTCACTTCATCTACAGCGATATCATTGACTTGATTGCAAGTAAAAACAGACACTATTTCAACTGAACAGAGATGATATAACTGAATTCAATGATGAACTGCCTTTAACTATCATTTTGCATTATTGACACACTGTTTTCCTAATGAATGTTGTTCAGTGCTTTGACGCAATGTATTTTGTTTAAAGCACTATATAAATAAAGGTGATTGATTGATTGATTGACATATTGCTTGGAAGGACAGTTTATTTTCATAATCCCAATTCATATGTAAATTTTTTTTTCCTTAACTACTACATGCTTGACAAAAATATATTTTGTATTCAATGTTGAAAATGTGGTAGGCTATATTTTAAACCGAGCTTCGTGATTGATATCGCTTATCCTGCCAAAAAAGACCATAAACATTACAGTTCACATCTGCAGTAATAATGAACTAACCAACATAAATCCTAAAAATGACACAAATGACATTGGTGATTCAGCTGTTAATTTCATACATTTACTTTCATATGTCAAGGTCAGAGCAATCATTAAAGCAGTCATAGGGCCAGCCGTGGCCTAATGGATGGAGAGTCAGACTTGTAACACAATGTACTTGGCTATGTGTCACATCATTATCACTTTAATTTTCATATCACCAATACATGAGTCCAAGTTCTCAGATAGCAACACTTAGTGTATTTCAGTCAACTCCTAATTCAAAAAGAGTGTTTGAGAAGTGATAACTGAATGTTCAGAGAATGCAAATTCCAGGATGTGCATAATCTAAGTGGATTTTACGTCCAGCCTAGTCTCACGACCAGGTGTACATCCAGCTGGTCATCATATGTTGGCATCAGACCAAGTTTCTATGAGGCTCTCCACCTCCTCACTACTCCAAGTTTTTCCGCGAACTGCCATGCTAAAGTGCAAACTATCAACAAACACTTCCTCATCCCATAATGCACAGTGCAGCTGGTTTACACTGTCATTTTTTTTTTTTTAATTGTTGTTTCAATTTAAAAGTTTAAGGCTGCATGAACACTTACTTTTTTAAGTTATGTTAATTTAAATTGTGAAATTGTCTTAAGAATAAAGTTGACCGGACTTGATAATACAAGTGCAATTAATAATTTAAGTTTAATCAGTTGAATTTTATATATTTCTACTAAAACAAGTTCAGTTCAGTCAGTTCAGTTCATTTATTTCTAAACCACTATGCAAAAAACATGAGTTGCACCAAAGTGCTATTCAGACATTAGTAAAGCATTTAAGTAAGGGAAAAATCACATGATAAAACAACAACACAAAACCATAAAATCATAAAACTCAACCTTCTAAAATGCAGATATGAAGTGTTTGGTTGTTCCATGGGTAGCTACAGCAATTTAGGGGCAGCTACAGCAAAGGCCCTTTCACCCCTTCTCTTTAATTTCGTCCTCAGAACAAGAAAAGCACCTTTGTATGCAGACCTGACTAAGTGGTTTATAGACCTGAAGGAGCTCAGATAAATATGATGGAACTAGTCCATTTAGGCTCTTTTAAGCAAAAATTTAAATTAAAACTTATTAAAATCAACTCTGGCTTGAATGGGTAACCAACCCAAAGAGGTCAAAATGGGGCCTCAAACCTAAATGTTTGGGAGACGCCAATATAGAGCGAGTTACATTAGTTGAGTCTTGAGAACACAAAAGCATGGATTAACATCTCCAGATATTTACAAGATAGGGCTGGACGATTAATCAAAAAGTAATCGAAACCAAAATTCAGAACCTCTAACCGACGTAATTTTCCCATATCGGTTATTTCGTTTTTTAAATTCTGTTAATACTTCCCCCTTAAAAGCATACTACCGAGTGTGTAGCCACATGACTCTGCCCCGTCCAGTCAGTGGCATAAAAGCAAAACAGGAGGTGAACGCCGGTTCAACACATAATGATGGCCTTGCGTCTTGACTAAACTTTGTCAGTTGTATTTGTTTTATGGTTTGGAGATTCAAGCGATTAGATGATCGGATGTGTATTATTATATCGGGTTACCATGGTCACGCTAGGGCTGTCAAAAAAAAGAATAGAATTAAGAATATTTCTAGAATTAAAAAAAATCCACATTCGAATGCAAAAATGTTACATTCGAATTGTAGGTGTCCTTTAAGAAGGCAGCTTTAAGGCCCGCCTCTGGTATATTTCACACTCCGCGTTCTGTTGAGACTTAGGTCTCTGCAGAGCAAAAGTGGGTGTTTATCACCATGTGGGTGTTTTCAAACTGCTGGGTGTTTCTGAATCATGCAATCTAAATGATCCCCCTTACCCAACCCCACCCCTAAACCTAACGTCACTATTACATCAACTAATCAGGTATCATGGTGTAAAAACACCTTGATCTTGTAACTCCCATTACTTTCCTGCAGAGACCTATACTTGGTTCTGTTCCATCTCACACAGCTTAATCCGCACAGCTTTCAGAAGGCGGACAGGCTCGATGAGCAGTACCACTTCTGTCATCATTCACCTCGTGCATGCGCTGTTGACAGCCACACACCCCGTCCGTTGTTTTTCAAAAACATTTCTTGAGACTTTACGGTGGGTTTTCCCCATCCTACTGCATCTCATGTTTAAATGAAAAATGTACTCTGTGTTATTGGCTTTCACCCCTTTGATTTAAACTATGCATGCACACATGGTGCTGTTTTGTTTATGGTTCTTTAAGCTACTTAATTACATTTGGTTTATAAACATTATTTTAAATATAATGCACTTTTTTTCCACAGTCATATTTTCTTATGCTTTGAATAAACGTGCATTAGTAATATTTTGCAATGTACCCTTTTGTGGCATCAGAAGAGAAGCCAAAAGCTTTTCTTCATTCTAACTAAATTTAAAATTATTATGCATTTTAAATTCGAATATAATTTGAATTTGGATAATAAGTAATTGCAAATTCGAATTTAGTTTTCAACCCATTTTGACAGCCCTAGTTCGCACAGCTGCATTGTGGCACGAACACTCATATAAACAGTAGCTGTGAAGATCGCGGGCACAGAACGCAGAAACTAGTTGTCAGCGCTGTCCTGTGATTTATCACTAAAGTAGCTTAGAATCTCAAAACTTATTTTAGCATATTTTTCTACTTTTGAAGAAACTAGGCTATTTACAACCCACAGCTTCACAATTATATAGAGGGTATGAGTAATACACACACACATCACTCATACTGGTACTGTGCTAATTTATCTTTATCTGATCTTTATTAATCTCTTACGCCGAGCAATAATCTGTAAGAAATGTTACGAACATAGATAAGATAACTGTTGATAGAAAGCTATGATGTCAGATCGCGCTTTCAAAGGAATAAATGTCTCACCTTTAATAGTCAATCATATTTACAGTACAAACCTTGTCAGTGAACTATGAGGGCAAAAAAAAGAAAAGAAAAACAGACACAAAATAATAGTTCATTCATTGTAATCGAGGTCAAATGTTCAATTAATCAAGGTTTTGATTTTAGACCATAATCGTCCAGCCCTATTACAAGATACAAATGATTTCACCTTAGCCAGAAGTCTTAAATAAAAAAATGCACATCTCACCACAGAGTTTGTCTGTTTATCAAACTTTAAGGAGGAATCCAACATTACCCCAAGATCTCTAATCACCGTTTTATAGAAGGAGGACAACTCTCCTAGACTAGAGAGATCACTTGTATCAGGTTCTCCAAACCACACAAATTCAGTTTTGTTTTAATTTAAGTTTTAAAAGTTATTTGATAACCAGGCTTTAACCTCCCATAAGCAGACTCTAAGGGAATTCATATAAAAAAAAATAATAATAATTTTCACAGGCAGATAAATATCCATGTCATCTGCAAAGAAATGAAAATAAATCCCATACTTGCGAAAGATAGACCCTAATATTAGTATTTATAGGGCAAATAACATTGGAACGAGTATAGATCCCTGTGGAACTCCACAAGTCAATGGAGCAGATGAAGAGAAGGTCTGGCCTAGGTTAACAGAAAAACTTTTTTTGCCAAAAATTATCTAAAACAGTTTGGAGCATTCCCATGGATGCCTACCACATTCCCAAGGCGTGTAATTAAAACTTCATGATCTATAGTGTCAAAGGCTGCAGTGAGATATAATAACAAAATGACAACAGAATGACCAGTATCACTAAATAAAAAAAAATATCATTTGAAACTCTCAAAAGTGCAGATTCTGTACTATGATTGGCTTTCAAACCTGACTGAAACACTTCAAGAGTTACATTTTGGCCCAAAAAAACTCTGTATTGGGTTAAAAACAGACTTTTCAAGAACCTTGGCTAAGAATGGCAACTTAGAAAGTGGATGGAAATTAGACAAAACCTTGTGATCTAAATTTGGCTTTATGAGAAGAGGCTGAACTACAGCATGTGAGTACATTTTCTGTTGTCTTTTTAGGATTGTAATATGAAAAGCATGCAAAGTGATTATCTTTAGAAACCACGTGAAAGTGAATAGCACATAATTTTCAAAAGCCTTTGTTTCCACAGTCCTTACTACAATGTGAAAAAAGCATTTTCAAATTTATCTACTCTGGAAAGCGTTTAAAAAGTCTGTAAGGCCAAAAAAGGGGGAAAATATGATTTTCAACAGGAACGTATTAATGTGGACAAGGCTTGAGGAATTGCCAAATCAGGCAACCAATTGCTAAGCCGGAAACACAGTAGGTTACCCAAGAATTTAGCTTGTCCTGTCAAATGTTACTAACCCTTTTAAGGTTACTAACCCTTTTAAGCTGGTTCTACTTGCAACACCGGCCCGCATATCCCAGTATTTCCATCCTTTTACTTCTAACCCCCTTTTTTCTTTCAGTGTCCTCCAACTCACATGGCAGAAATTAGCATAAGGCTGCCTCTGCTAGCAGTGCAAGCTACACTGGTTCTTCAAGACATCACACACCTCAGCCCCTTCCCACTGACTACAGCTACAGCAGCTGAAGTAAACATTTGTAAACTTGCCCACAACTCTTGCGTTCCCTCATGCTACTAATAACCATTTTTCAGCGGCCTCCAGCTCCTGTAGTAAATGCTAGCGTGAGGCTGCCTCCACTAGCAGTGCAGGCTGCACACAGGGTCTTCAGGATTCCCTTCCTGTGGCCTACAGCATGTGAAGCACGTGCGAAGCTGCTTGCAACACAGACCCTCACATCTCAGACTTTCCTCCTGCTACTTCTTACCCCTATTGTCATGCATTGACATTTATGGTTTTTTCAGTTTCTAATACACATCTAAATGGCTAAAGTCTAGTATCACTGTTATCAGCACAAACTGGGCTATAATAATATGTGAGTAGCATGTACAGTACATGATTGTGTTTTTGAGGGGAAAAAATGTTATGCGTGGTTAGTGAAAAACAAAAGATGTTAAATCACTTGAATAAGGCAATAAAACAAATACAGAACATTGGTTCCTAGGATTTTTGAGAACTGGAGCTTGTAGCCTAGAATCTTTCTTTCTAAATTAAATGAAAATCATCTTGTTTACTCACTCACAGAAAAGAATATATTGATTTAAATTTTCTAAGACACTTTTTGTTGGTAAAAGTCATTCGCAAGTAGGCTTCAACTATCATGAATATCACTGTGATTTACACCTGAGAAGACAAAAGCCTGCATAATGAGCTGCATAATGAGCTGCATAATGAGCCTTTCAGTCAGCTGTGTCACTGAGAGGGAGGAGTTAAAAGAAAGAATGTGAGAACAAAATAAATCTATATAATTTAATTATCCCACAATGTAACTTAATATATTTTTATTTGGGGGGGGGGGGTAAATTGAAAGAACAGTATTGTTTTACATTTGTTACAGTTACATTTATTTGTTACATTTATATTATTTACATCAAGCTTTTGGTATAGTATTGTACAGTAAGTAGACATCCAAATCTCCCTTTCTACCGCCGCGGCATCTGTAAAGTGCATTTGCAGCTTCTGACCGCTGAGTGGCGCTTTAACAACAAGTTATCAAACAAGCGCATCAAAGCACATTTTCGCAACTAGATGTCAGTTTTGCCTCCCGATGTGTTAATTTGACCGCTTCCATCAGGGAAAATTAAAGAAAAAAACTATAGTTAAAATATTCAATATTTTATATTCACAGATGAAAGTTTGGTACTTTATGTGCATTTCTTAGAACGAATTCAAGCAGGATAAATGTCAAGCTGTCCCTGAGCCTGTGCTTATATTTTCTAAGCTAGATGGTATTAAACCATATTTTAGATTTGACACATTTAATATTTGTGCAGTATTATTTATATTATATGAATTATGTGCTATATTATTCAAAAGAAATTGTGGTTTACTTTTCATCGGGGTATTAAAATTGGTAGCCTATTTTACGAGGGTAGGCTACATGGATTAATATGCAATGTCAATATTTTCATATATTAGGCCTATATTTTACATTTACATTTAATCATTTAGCAGATGCTTTTATCCAAAGCGACTCACAATTGAGAACAACAGAAGCAGTCAGGTCAACAAGAGAACAACAACAGTATACAAGTGCCATGACAAGTCTCAGTTAGTCTAGTACAGAACGCATAGCCAGGTTTTTTTTTTTTTTTTGAAAAAACAAGAAAAGGAATAGTGCTAGTATTAGTTGGTTAAGTGCAGGCGAAAAAGATGAGTCTTTAGATGTTTCTTGAAAATGAGTAAAGAGATTGGGAGGTCATTCCACCAGCTGGGCACAGTCCAGGAAAAGGTCCGTGAGAGTGATTTTGAATTTCTTTGGGATGGCACCACAAGGCGTTGTTCACTTGCAGAGCGCAAACTTCTGGAGGGCACATAAGATTTAACCAGTGAGTTTAGGTAAGTTGGTGCCGTGCCAGTGGTCGTCTTGTAGGCAAGCATCAGTACCTTGAATTTGATGCGAGCAGCTACTGGTAGCCAGTGTAACCTGATGAGGAGAGGAGTAACGTGAGCTTTTTTTGGCTCATTGAAGACAACCCTCGCTGCTGCATTCTGGATCATTTGCAGAGGCTTGACAGTACATGTAGGAAGAGCCAGGAGAGCATTACAATAGTCCAGTCTGGAGAGAACAAGAGCTTGGACAAGAAGTTGTGTGGCTTGCTCTGACAGGAAGGGTCTAATCTTCCTAATGTTGTATAAGGCAAACCTGCAGGACCGGGTCGTTGTAGCAATGTGGTCAGTGAAGCTTAACTGATGATCCATCACAACTCCTAGGTTTCTGGCTGTCCTGGAAGGAGTTATGGTTGACGAGCCCAGCTGTATAGAGAAGTTGTGATGAATCAATGGGTTAGCTGGAATCACCAGTAGTTCAGTCTTTGTAAGGTTGAGCTGAAGGTGATGGTATATTTTAATTTAGAATTTAAAATTCCTTTAATAAAACAACATGCATTTTTGTCTTCTTTTTTTTGACAGATAACAGATAAAAAGACATTTGTCTGTACACTGAAATTGTTGCATGTTAATAAAATGTGAGGCACTGTATAATTTCGTTCCCATTATTTATGCCTAATTAGCCCAAAACAAGAAACGAATAAATTAAATCTGCACTATTAAGCTAAATCTTTGAAACTCTAAAGAATGGATGCATTAATAAACCTTCCTCATGATTAAACTCAAGTTCTCTCATTATAATTAACAAAATGCACACAATGTAAAAAAAAAAAAAAGAGCTTTATTAACTGACAACTAAAGTAATTTTAAAGGGAGCCTTCTTTACTTGCTTTTAGTGCTGGGCGATAGCATATGGCCTAAACAAATAATCCCCGATTTTTTTCTGAAAAATTTATTTTAAAATCAATATTCAAATGACAAATAAATTTTTCAAATCAAGTTTTAATATAGTTCTTTACCAATTATTTACCAGTCAAATGTATAACTGAGACAAGATGATAAAAAAAAGTAATGTTATTACCTTATAATGCTGGAAAGACCTTTATTTTATTATTATTTGTACAATTTTTTTGCATCTAACCATCCACTCGGCGTTAAGAGCTGTTCAGATTAAAACTGGCAGCTCAGTAGTGAGTCAGTGTCATGGACGGAGGACAGAGCAAGTGGAAATATATTTTCTACTCTATATTTCCATCTCGTTATGCCGCTGGATTAGGTTTTTTTCCCCTGTATAATTTATTTGTAAATAGAGCAGTCACTTTCTGTGTCTACACCGAACCCAAGGGTTGTCTGCGTGCCCCGCTGCGCTAAAAGTGTGTCTAAACTTGATGACATCACACTAGTGTCAAATCATCTGAACACAGTGTCATCATAAACAGAACGAGCATCAGTTCACTGATGGGGATCATGTCCAGAGTATTGAACATCACTGTGTTCTGCTGTATTTTGTATTTTTGTTGAGCATTGCTGCAGGTTGTTTTTTGGCGGATATGCAATGTTTGTGCTGCCGCCGTCGTCTTCATTTCATCTGGTGAAACATCTCTCTCACTCAGCAGCAGAGTCTGTGAGCAGCAACAACTTCTCCACGCTCGGAGCATCAGCTCCACACTCAATGATACCAGAAACATACTCCACCTTCACTCCGTGGCTAAAGTAATTCAGTATGTTACATTCAGAGGAGCCTCTATCTATATTTCAACACAGCTGCAGCAGTGTCTGATCCCGCAGGAGCCTTTTCTGTTTTTCCCCACTGCCGCAGCACTATCTGCTCCCGCAGGAGTTTCTATCTATATTTCTACACAGCCGCAGCAGTGTCTGCACCTACAGGAGCCTTTTCTGTCTTTCTCTAACCATTTAACCATTATATTCACAGAATGACCGCGGATCATCTGTGGACCCCTTGCGGACCCCCACCCCGGGTCCCACAAACCTACTATTTGTCCATTTGACCATTATATTCATGGAATGACCATGGATCACCTTCGAACCCCCTGCGGACCCCACCCCTTTGGGTTCCACGAACCCACTATTTGTCCATTTGCCCATTAGCTTTATAAAAGGGCCTCGTTTGGACATCTTTTTCAGAGACATCCCTGGGGCCCAAAACTTGGAACGGTGGCTCCTCTGGCCTCCCCCAGTGAGCTTATGAAGGCCCGGGGCCCAAGAGCCCCTTGCCATTAGTGTCCATGAACCCACTATGCTGAACACATTCAAATAAATTGCAGGTGGGATTTTTTTTAGAAAAGTCCCAGGGGCCCGAAATTCGGAACAGTGGCTCTTGGGGGCCCCTGGATCGTGCAGTCAAAAGCACGGGGCCCTAATGCGATGCACATTTTTTCCTTTTGTTCTACAACTACATGCTTCTGCTCCCTGGGTTAGGGCCCCTGAGATGCCAGAATCTCAAATCTGGGGGGCCCCCAAATAGGGCCACCAAACCTTCCTGCCCGGTCAAGGGGGTCCCCATGAGGCAAACATGCCAAATTCGGCCCGATCAGACGCCGGCAATCCATGTCCACGAAACCACTAGTCTGAACACATTCAAGTAAATGGCAGGAAGGATTTTTTTTAAACGTCCTAGGGGCCCAAAATTTGGAACGGTGGCTCCTGAGGGCCCCTAGAACGTGCTGTCAAAAGCGCGAGGACCTAGCGTGATGCACTTGTTTTCCTTGGGTGCTATGACTATGTGTTTCGGGGCCCTGGTTGAGGGGCCCCTGAGATGCCAGAATCTCAAATCTGGGAGCCCTACGACCTATCGTCTCTGAACTGTGGACGTTCTTTGCACAAAATAAATTCAAGTACTTTCAAGGACCTGTATCTATAGACCCTGTGGTTGTGTCAAATCAGCTTTACAGTGTCAAATAGGAAAACATTTTGTAAATAATAAAAGGGGACAATATCAGAGTAATTTTTTTCAGATAAAGTCAGTTCATTGATGATTCAGTGATGTCATCATCTAGTTAAGCTCTGTTCCATTATTTAATACACAAGTTTCACATTTTGAGTTGAATTACTAAAATAAATGAAATTTATTGAGTAAGTACTGCCCCAATGACCACTTTGGTACCTTTTTTAAAACTGTATTTAGTCAGCCCCTGAAAATGCATTTTAACTAACCAGCTAATCATTTTATTAACCTTTTCGCACGTAAGTTCTAAAATAGTCAGACCAGCAGTCTGGCGTGAGTTTTTTTCTGCGACCGTTATTTTGCAATCAGTCGCGTTCTAATTTCCATGGAGACGCATGAACCTTGTCATGTGACATTTCAGTCAAAATGGCGCGCACACGATGGATAACCGTCTGCAGGTGAGTAGCTTGAATATTTTGCTTTATTTAATTTTTTATTCAAAACCTCTCAAATAATTTGTTAGCGTGTACCGACTATGGTTGAAATGGTTCTGTTTGCTGCCCCCCCCCCCCCCCCAATGCTGTGGAACTTCGCTTGCACATGGTACTCTGCATCTCCCCCAGAACAGCCGCGTGACAATCGGTGCATCTCCCACAGAACAGCCGCGTGACAATTGGTGAGTATTAGTATTTATTTGTTAATTTTATGTTCCATAATCCGTGCATTCAGGAGGTAAAGTCAGGGTTCAGTTGAATTGATACCTTATACATAACGTGAATATACCAAAGCACATATTTGACGTTAAATCAATTTTCTTGTTTGTTTTAGTATATTGCTCACCGAGTTTTATATCTCTCAATTGCAAAGCAAATCAAAAGATGCCATGTTAAAGCAGAGTAAAACTACATGGTATGAAATTGTTAAATGATATTTTCCTAGCTTACAAAACATTTGAGCAAGCTAATAAGTGAAGTGTGACCATATAGTCTATACAATTATTATATTAATATGTGGTCACACCTCACTTATCAGCTTGCTCAAATTTGTATAGGGAAATATAATTTGATGATGTCATACCATGTAGATTTTACTTTTTTTGGTAGTGATATGTATAGCATATGCACAGCTGCACTACAATCCTGAACTTCAGCTAGCTCCTTTGTTTTCTGTCTGCCATTATTGGACAAACTGATTAATCCAGGTGAGGCTGACCTAAGGAATCACAGCAACAATAATCCGACAAACCTGGATTAATCAGTTTCTCCAATAATGACAGACCGGAAACAAAGGAGCTGGCTGAAGTTCAGGAAGTAGTGCAGCTGTGCATATAGCCCAAAAAGAATGTATGTTTTGGGCTTCATGTATGTTTTATTAATGTAAAAATATAAAAAAATATAAATGTATAACAGTTTGAATTAAACAAAAACGTTTATTATTACTATTACAAAACAGAAAACAAATATATTTACAATGACTAACAATTAACATAGTATCATAAACAAACACACAATCTGTAAAAATACTCTGACTTTTGGTAAATGTTTTTGTTTAAAACAAACTATATTATACATACTGGTACCTTTTATATTTAATAATATAATTACAATAAATTATAAAGTATCATCATAAATTCATTAATATAGGCTACTCTTGTCACGGTTTACGCTGCCGGAAGGAACACGGAGCCGAGGATAGATGAAATAAGGCTTTTAATATATACCATTCATGGAGCACAGCGATAGACACACGTAAGTGAGTGAGTTAGTCACAAGTGAGGAGACCCGACCAAACAGAACTGAAAGGACAAGGCTTATGTACAAAAGGATAATTGGGGAAACACAGGTGGATGGCATGACTAAATTAACAGGGACATGGAACACATGAGGAATAGAATAGACACACCTGGGAACTAATCAAACCAAACACGGAAAGACAGAAACTGGGTCACGGGCAAAAACACACTAAATGAGTCCAGGTGTGACAGTACTCCCCCCTCCCGGCAGGTGCGTCCTTGCACCGTAGAAACAACCGAGGGAGGCGTGGGTGGGAACTTGGGAGGAGGTTCCGGTGGAGGACGGACTCCCAGGAGGGGGCCAGCAGACAGGGACCACGGAGGAAGGAGCCAGGGAGGAGACAGGAGCATGAGGAGCCAGATGGTCCACCAGAGATCAGCCAGGACGGAGATCCAAGGTGGAGTCGACGGCGGGAGGAGCCATGGTGAAGGAGGGGTCGACGACACCAGGGGGCCGACAGGCGGAGACTGCACCGGTGGGTGAGGAGCCCAAGATGGAGCAGCACAGCCGCAGAGCCAGGGGGACGTCGAGGTTCCGGAGTGCCTAGGTGGAGCAGAAGGCTCAGGCGACCAAGGCGGAGGCGGGGTTCTGGCAGACCGCTGTGGAGCCGGAGCGACCGAGGATGGAGGTGGAACCGGAGGGAAGGAGGAGCCTGACAGAGCCGGAGGGATGGAAAGACGAGGTGGAACCGGAGGAGTGGAGTCCCGAGGCGGCGGATGGTCGACGACTGACCAAGGTGGAGCCGGAGGGACGAGGGAGCCCGGTGGAGCAGGTGGGATGACAGGCCACGGTGGAGACGAGGGAGCTAAGAGCCAAGGCGGAGCCAGCGGAGACACAGAAGATTCGGGGCTGGGCGGAACCAGCGGAGACACAGAAGATTCGGGGCTGGGTGGAACCAGCGGAGACGCAGAAGATTCAGAGCTGGGCGGAACCAGCGGAGAAACAGAAAATTTAGGGCTGGGCGGAACCAGCGGAGAAACAGAAAACTCAGGGCTGGGCGGAACCAGCGGAGAAACAGAAAACTCAGGGCTGGGCGGAACCAGCGGAGAAACAGAAAACTCAGGGCTGGGCGGAACCAGCGGAAATGGAGCAGAGGAAATGACTGGAGGAGGTAGGAGTGGGAGACTGAGAGGGTATACAGGGGAGTCAGGGCTGGACGGAACCAGCGGGGAAACAGGAATATTAGGGATTACCTCCATAGACCAGTCCATCAGATCCAGAACTTGCTCCATACGATCTTCAGAGACTGCAAACAGCTCACCCTCAGTCGCAGGAGTGTGGGCAGGGCTTTCCTCCACGCCCTCGATCTCCACTAGGACTCCCACGATGCACGGTGTTGCCGGCTCACACACCTGGTCAGTCGCGCTCTCGAGATCCTGTTCCCTGTCAGTGGATGGCTCGGGCTCTGCAGCTGCGGTGGGCTCTGGCTCCGTGCGGCGTGATGGTGGCTGGCTGGCCTCTGGGTCGGGAGTGGGGCTGGCGAGATCCTCTATCGGGCAGACGGTGAAAGGTGAGCCATTTCTCGCCAGAGTCCACTCCACAAATGCGGCGAAATCCTCCCGAGGACCATCTTCGGGCGACAACGCTCTGCACTTGGAGTTCAGGCTGGTGTTGTAGAAGGTGCAGAGCGCGTCGTCCGGGTAGCTGGTGGCATTAGCTAATAGGAAAAACTGTCTGGTATGGTCCTCGAGAGAACGTCCTTCCTGCTTCAGCAGGAGGATGAGGAATTCGGGACGATAGAGGGGATCCATAGAAACTAAGAAAAGAAAAGACTGTGAAAAAACGAAAGCAAAACGGAGGGAAAAACACGCAGTTTTAAACTTTCTTTTTTAGGTCGGGTCTTCTGTCACGGTTTACGCTGCCGGAAGGAACACGGAGCCGAGGATAGATGAAATAAGGCTTTTAATATATACCATTCATGGAGCACAGCGATAGACACACGTAAGTGAGTGAGTTAGTCACAAGTGAGGAGACCCGACCAAACAGAACTGAAAGGACAAGGCTTATGTACAAAAGGATAATTGGGGAAACACAGGTGGATGGCATGACTAAATTAACAGGGACATGGAACACATGAGGAATAGAATAGACACACCTGGGAACTAATCAAACCAAACCCGGAAAGACAGAAACTGGGTCACGGGCAAAAACACACTAAATGAGTCCAGGTGTGACAGTACTCCCCCCTCCCGGCAGGCTTAATAATGCTTCATGAAAACTAGTCATCATATCAGCTTTGTAAACAAATATAAAAACAAATATATGTACAATAAATATTAAACAAAAAAAACTATAAATATACTGACTTTTAATAAATGGTTTTGTTTAAAGCAAACTATTATACACACTTAATAATATGATTACAATAAATAATAATTAACAATGTATCATCATGAATTAATATACTTTGACTTTTTACAGGCTTAATAATGCTTCAGTGTGTGGTACTCCTCAAAACACGGGACAGCACACAAGGGAGTGTTGGATGGCACACACATGTGCTTGGTGAGGCGCCTCTGCTTGCCCTTGCGTGTGCTGGAGAGGCAGACCTTGCAGTGCCGCCTGGTCTTGCTGCCCTGGGAAGTGGTCTGAGGGACTTCAGATGGGAAATGCCTGGCTGTAAGGCGCAGAGGAGTGTCCAAGGCAGGACGCCCGCCTTTGGTTGGACCTCGCAATGTGCTGTACTCCTCCAGCAGCCCTCTCATCAGGTTCGTCCTGAATTGTAGGGAGGTGATTTCCTTTCCTACTCATAGTAGAGCACATCAATAGGAAGTGAGGAGAAAATAATAAAATGTGACTGTGTGGTTTGTTTATTATTGTGAATTTGTTAACACTTTAAATTACATTAACTAAAAATGTTAGCACTTTTTATCTCGTTTATATTTATTTGTATCCATTTCTCACCAGTAATTTGCCGGTAGACGATGTGGCTGTTGAGTAAAACCGTGTCGAGTACATGAAAAAATACTTTCTTGTACCACTTGGTAGACTTTCTGGTGCATTCATGAAAACCAGTCATCATATCAGCTTTGTGAACTGCACCCATCTTTTTGTTGTACTCCAGCACACAGACTGGCTTCATCATTGGTTGCCCAGTGAGGTGATCCAGCTTGCCTGTGGCTGCCATACCAGTTGGATGGACTGTGGTAAGGACATGAACATCCCTCTTGTCATGCCATTTTACTGCCAACTGCGACCCATTCTCTTTGAATTCACCTCACCTTTTTTCATTTTGCAGGTGAACTTTGGCATCCCTTTTCTGTGTCCGCGCACGGTCCCACAAGCTCCAGTGCCAAGTGACAAGAGGTGCTGGAAAAGTGTGGGACTACTGTACCAGTTGTCAACATATAGAACATGACATTTGCTCAAGTAAGGTGCTAAGAGTGTCATCACAACGGACCCAGAAATCCCAAGTCCTGGGTAATGTTGGATGTCAGTGGAGGATCTGGTGTAAATGATCATGTCCTCCACATAACCAGTTAGCACATCACACAAAACAAAAAGCTTGATCCCAAATCTTTGCCGTTTAGATGGAATGAACTGACGAAATGCCAGCCTGCCTTTCCACTTCATCAGAGACTCATCCACACACAGATCCCTGTATGGCACAAAAATGCGACGAAAAGAGGAGGTGAGCGCAGTGAATATGTGTCTGATTTTTTTCAGCTGGTCATTGGAAACTGCTGTCGCATTGTTTGCAAAGTGAAGACAGCGGAGGAGCAGAAGGAAGCGATCCTGTGAGAACAAAGACCCAAAAAATGGGGTCAAGAGCATGGAGTCTGTGCTCCAGTAATCACGAAGTGATGGTTTTTTGATCACACCCATTAAGAGAACTGATGCTAAAAATGTGTACATTTCAGGGATATTTGTTGGAACCCATTTAACCAGCTTCCCTTTCATTTCGTTCTCTTGCAAGTCAGAGGCATATCGGTTTGTTTCCTCCACAATTTCTCCCATGACATCTTCCGTTAGAAACAATTTAAAACAATTTACCTCACTGGGTGATTCTGGTGAATTTTGCACACCATAGTGCTGGTTGTTAAAATTGCCTGGGCCAGGAGGATAAAAAAGGTTGGTTGCCTTCCACAACAATGAGTTTAATGTTACCTCTTCTGCCTCATTAGGAACTGGTGTCATCTCTTCGTCTTCAAAGTTGTCCAGAGCTTCAAGATTTGGGGGAAGATCCTCATCACTGTCACTCTCTGCCTCGCTGTCAAAAATCTCCTCATCAGAATTAAAAAAAAATTCCTAAATTTCCTCATTTGTCAGTTTTCTTCGTTTAAATGTATTATCTGTCATTTTCTCTTATGTTGGTGAGCTGGATTAAAGTTGTGTCTTTAAATTACAACAAAGGCGATTGTGAGGTAACGGTGACGTCAGCTTTACATCAGTTGTCAGCGGGAAAAATAGACTCGCAATCCATGACAGTTAAAGTAAATTTATTTATACAAAATATTTACAAACTTGTAGTTATTAACAATTGTTAAATATATGTAAGTTAACTCCTAATGTGGTATTAATATAAGAAAAAAAAACATGTTTGTTGATTGGTAAGTTATCACGTGAAGGGCTATGGGCGCCGCCATTATTTGTTTACAACACTGATGGAGAGTTGGACTTAGAGCTTGCTGGATTTACAACATGCAAGATCATCCATGTTTCCCGAAATATATGACTGTAACCCCCGCTTCACTGCATCTCACGCGACGATCCTGCTTGACGCTCACACGCTGCTCCTGGAGTGAATGCACTCATTGATTAACATGCACGCACGTCTGAAAAGATACCCGCTGTTCACGCGTCGCTGACACTTGCGTTGTGCTGTTATCTACAAGGTATGTGTTTGACTTGAATAAATATTAATATTACATGTTTAAAATGTTCTTTTACTGTTATAAATATGAGTGTGCAATAACAACCTATATTTCTGTTATTGTGTAGTGCAATTTAAAGTGAATGAAACATAAAATAAACATTAAAATACACTGAACAGTTGTGATAATAATTGTAGCTGAGCACGTCTGTCTCTGGCTCAGTGCCAGTCAAAGCGGGAAAGCAGTGAAAGCTAAAGTTTGAAATTTTGAATTTAGCAGTTGATCACGTGATTTACTGAACGTTCTAATCACACCGGTGTGATCGTACGTGTCAAAGGGTTAAGAGTATAGACAAACCTATTATTAACGTAATAGTATAGTGATAGTAATAGTATAATAGTGTATAGATTTGCAATATGTGCCTTATTAAAACACTAATTTCAATTGTTATTATTTACAAAAAACAACACATGAATCTATTAGCTTAAATGTCTATGCACATGATTTAAATATACATACACCAAAACATCTGATCAGTCGCCAACTGTAGATATACAAATATAAAATTTTGCTATCTATTCTGAGGGTGATTTCTTCATTGTCCTCCAAACGATACATTTGATGCCAAAGATGGACGATTAGGAACTGCTTAAAGGAAAGCAGCCGATGTACTGTGGCAGTACGAGAAAAAAAAAAGAGGTTTTTTTTTTGTTTTTTTTTGCTGTTTGGCTGGATGGAGGAGGGAAGTAAATTAACTGGAAATTGGAAAGAGAAGGAAAGAGCGAGAGAGAAAACCGATTATCTGAGAAAACCACCTAGTTGGTGATACTGAACCCATCGCTGCTGTTTGAGCCAGTCTAAGTCACTGAAGCGGATGCGTGTTTTCGTGGCGATCTCTGTAGTGCGGCATGCACTCTCGGCTGCTGGTTGCAGGGTGACGTAGTCTTTGGGGCTGACGAGAGCCAGTGAGCTGCTCAGGTGAACGAATTCCTGTTTAAGCTTCCTTAGTTTAAAAGACTCCAACCGACAAAAAAACTGTTTCCTCCCTGCCATTATCGGCTCAGCTCTCCTCACAAACACACACACTACACTAACACGCAAACATACCTGAACATTCAAGCACGCCCATTCAGAGTGTAAAAGTATTTATATATATATATATATATATATATATATATATATATATATATATAGTTCTTTTCTCCTTGTAATGCGTTTTTTATGTATTAAAGAACGAATGTCTTTTTTATTTTGAATTGAAACTAAGGTGATCTCTTTATACTCTTTCATCCTTTCTGTTTCCAGTACCTCGTTTTGAGGAAATAATGTGGGAAACTAAGGGTGCATAACCTTTTTTTCCTATCTTATTTCATCTCCTTTGTGTGTGTGTTTTTTTCATTGTTTCCGAGAATGTACCTATATAACATGACAATGAACTTGTGAATTATTTGTTTGTTTTTGTTTCCTTGTTAGTTTGGTGAAAATATATAACTGTGAAGGTTAACTTTCTTTGTGTGAGTTGTAATCGGTGGCTAATAGAGACATTCCGTGGTAAAAAGCAACAAATAGCATTTGTATTTTGACAAGATTAAGCTTGTCTGGCGCCCGAACTGTGTATAGTTAAATTAAACGTTTTATTTAAGTTTCTTTGGGCCTGCTACCGTTACAGAAGTGGCGCCAGAACAGGGACATGAATTAAATAAATAAAAAAAAAAAAATTATATATATGGAATGTTGTTTTTTTGTTTGTGTGTGTTTTTTTTGATAAACTTGAACTGAATTTTTTTTTTGTAAAACACCCTCTACAAACTGTGATTGACAATTTTGTTGCCTTTTAGGGGAAGGTGTATTTTGTAACCTGTGTCCTTTAAACTGTGGGGGGGAAAGCCTGTATTTAAGGAGAGGTAACAATTAATGAGGACAATTAAAGTGTTACCTGGTGTTTAAATACTTAAAGAAAGAAACTTCAAATTTATGTATGTTGGTTAGACTTGTTTATTGAACACTGGTACAACATTGTAATACTGTTGTTTTATGTTCTGATTGATTCCTGACACATACACCTTACATTTTATATAACATTGTACACACTTCATTGTACTTGCAGACATGACCACTACACCATCCCCTATGTCCACTTGTGTGGATATTGAAGCGCCCCCAGATGTTGCAACCCCTATATGGCCACCTGTCCCACATCCTCCGGTTACCTATGGTCATCCTTCACCATATGTTCCATACAAACAAGTGCCTTTTAGAACCAGGTACCCTGAATCACATGTCCAGATTAGCACTCCAATACAAACCCTTTCCGGGGAAGAGGGGCCAGGCCCCATGCAGCTATGCACATCACCTGACCTTTCTTCTTTCTCTGTGACCCAGCAGGATTTGCCCGGTGTACTCCCAACTCCTGGAAGAGAAATGCACCAACTTACTTCAAGGGTTCAAGGTAATTGGGATACACTACTGGATTTTGTAAAAACTCAGACAAAAGCAGTCAGTGAACTTACCCAGGGGTTGAAAGCAGCTTCTTCTCAGCACAGTGACCAAATTAATAACATTTCTACCAATGTGAGGGAAAACCAGCAGCAAGTTCTCACCCTATTGGACACGAGAGGAAAACAGGATGAGTCTGAGGCTGATCAGTTAACGAAAGCCATAAAACTCATGATATCAGGTGAACTTCAAAAAGTAGAATCTACTGTTGTATCTGAGGTACGCTTCATGGTTGATCAGGTTCAGCTGGAAGTACAACAAGACCTAAAAACCATGCAACAACACTTTCAAAAAAGCCATGATCAGCTGACAACAGAAATACAGCAATGCAACAGTCAAAATGCTAGTTTTTGTAACAACTTAAGGAAGTTTGAGACTGAGATGATTGACTGAAGCAAAACTCAAGAAAAGAAGATGGTGGATCTAATTAAGGAGAGATTACCATCCCCTCCTGTTTCTACTTCGCTCCCTTCCCTTCCTCCTTCACTCTCAGTGACTGTACCTGCACTTGCACCTCCATCCGCTGCTACAGGGGTAAGAAGTGACCACCTGAAATTAACGTTTCTCACCTTTGGAAGGCAATCCGACGACCCAGATCCATTGCTATATCTGGCCCGTTGTCATGATTTTCTAGCATTACATCCCTTGGTTTATGCTGGAGAAGGATTATGCATAGCACATCCAATATGAGGGACGTAAGGCCATAAAACCACCTACAACGCTACAAAGACCAATCCCTAACCAACCCGTGGAGAACCCTCAAGTACAGTGCTGGAGGTGTAAAGGTTCCCACTCACCTGGAACCTGCCCACATTTTATGTCTGCTTCTTCCAACCAGCCATCTGATCTGTATCGTGCCAACAATAACAAGCGTTCCTTCCAACCTTTGAAGTCTGGGGGTCCGCCTCGCCAGCCAACCACCCCTTCCAGCAACGCGGTGTCTGCAGCAGCTACACCATGGCCATCTATGACATGCAAGAGAGTTTATGAACTCTCTCTTAGAGCGTGCTTCACATAAGTGAATCTTGTCTTCACAACAGTGACCTGCACGCTGCATGTGGTACAAGACTTTCACTTGCATTTCGGGACAGCTAAAAGAACTGTCTCTTGACTAATCATGTCACTGTCATTGTTGCCTTGTCACAATAATGTTTAAGTATTTTAAACCATCTGGTACTCGCACACTCCAGAGGTTATATTATGTGCCCTCAACAGTCACATCCAAATTTTGCACGTATAAAGCCGCGAGTATTATATAAGAGCGGTCCGGTCTTGCCTTTGGTCTGCGATTTCTTTCGAGGGCAGGGGTGTGATATGATTTTTGATAGTGGAGGATAAAAATGTCTCCACAATCTGCTTTTGAAGAAATATTGTTGTATTGTGCTGGAGCGCACATTCTATCAGCTGCAGTTTTGGCGCTGCGGAGTCAATATACTGCGACATACCTGCAGTTCTGCCACTCCCTGTACACAGAGTACACAGCGGGGCACTATCCCAGTTGCTCATAAAAAAATATATAAAAAAACGTCACAGGTTACGAATGTAAACATGGTTCCCTCGCTATGGGGAACAGCTCATTGTGACCCCTGTCTGAAGCATACATTGAAAAAACTCCCAACTAGTTGGCCGACTACAGCCTCTGACGTCACTACCGGTGCGACCATAAACAGGCACCGGGAGAACACGTCATTCACTTCTTCGTCAAGTCAAGTCAAGTCACCTTTATTTATATAGCGCTTTAAACAAAATACATTGCGTCAAAGCAACTGAACAACATTTAGCAAAACAGTGTGTCAATAATGCATAATGATAAAGGCAGTTCATCATTGAATTCAGTGATGTCATCTCTGTTCAGTTTAAATAGTGTCTGTGCATTTATTTGCAATCAAGTCAACGATATCGCTGTAGATGAAGTAACCCCAACTAAGCAAGCCAGAGGCGACAGCGGCAAGGAACCGAAACTCCATCGGTGACAGAATGGAGAAAAAAACCTTGGGAGAAACCAGGCTCAGTTGGGGTCAGTTCTCCTCTGACCAGACGAAACCAGTAGTTCAATTCCAGACTGCAGCAAAGTCAGATTGTGCAGAAGAATCATCTGTTTCCTGTGGTCTTGTCCTGGTGCTCCTCTGAGACAAGGTCTTTACAGGGGATCTGTATCTGGGGCTCTAGTTGTCCTGGTCTCCGCTGTCTTTCAGGGATGTAGAGGTCCTTTCTAGGTGCTGATCCACCATCTGG
Organism: Carassius gibelio; assembly: GCF_023724105.1. Classification (NCBI taxonomy): domain Eukaryota; kingdom Metazoa; phylum Chordata; class Actinopteri; order Cypriniformes; family Cyprinidae; genus Carassius; species Carassius gibelio. The sequence goes on along the minus strand of NC_068374.1, from coordinate 1,820,548 downwards.
TCTGGATACGTACTGGATCCGGGTGACTGCAGTGACCCTCTGGTCTGGATACAGACTGGATCTATACGATGTTTGATAGGGAGCCAGTGCAGTATGGACAGGACCGGGCTAATATGGTCATACTTCTTTTCACCTCTCATTGTCTTTTCAGTGTGGGTGGTGTTAGCGCAGTGGATAAAACACACGTCTGTGGTGTGGGAGACCCGGGTTCGAATCCACTGTGAGACACCAATGTGTCCCTGAGCAAGATACTTAACCCCTAGTTGCTCGAGAGGCGTGCGACCTCTGACATATATAGCAATTGTAAGTCGCTTTGGATAAAAGCGTCCGCTAAATGAATAAATGTAAATGTAAATACTTCCTGGTTCTAGTAAGAACTCTTGCTGCTGCATTTTGGACTAGCTGTAGTTTGTTTACTAAGCGTGCAGAACAACCACCCAATAAATCATTACAATAATCTAACCTTGAGGTCATAAATGCATGGATTAACATCATCGTCTGAAGCTTGCATCCAAAGCATGGAAGGGAGCTAGAGGATGCAGTGTCTCGTTCCCTGATCAGGTAACCTGAGAAGTTCCCTTTCAAGGGAACTTAGAACTGCGTCCTCTAGGGGCCACTATGGGGAACAGTATACCCATGCCGCCATGCCGAGGGGAGTGCAGGCCAGAATCATAGCGAGCACTAAGTACCAACACTACCATTTCTATGGGAGTTGCCCCTGGGACGTTTAGACGGCTGTCTGTGACAGTACCCCTAACAGCCAAAGGCCTAGGCTACATACCCAACTTAATTGTTAGGGCCTCGGCCCAGGGTAGAGCTGAAGGCTTGGAATCAGGAAAGATTCCTTTAACCCCTTACTAGTAACCCCCCTTTTTTGGCATGGAGACCGAAATTACATACCCAAAATAAAAAGGTTTCTGCTCATGATTCTTTCTGACTAGATACATAATCAACCTTTGTTCACAAAGCTGACACTTTAAAGTTTACTGTTCAGGAATCAGAATCACTCAGACTGTTATGATAATAGAGATATATAAGCTCAAACATAAAAACAAAAATAAAAATATTAAAAACATATGTTTTAAATGTATTTAAAAAAATGTTGATGTAGGAAATGAGTTTGAAAACACAGTGTAGCTAAGGCCACAAGTCTTCCAAGACTTCATAAAAAATTTCATAATCGAATCTGTAAAACTGTGAATTTTATGAAATATTTTCTAAGGCCATGTCATGTGTGTTTTTAGAGAAGGCTAATCAGATTGATTTATGGCCCTTGTCATCTCTGTAAGATCTCACATGTAAACTTTCCTGTGCTCTTTGTGTATGTTTCACTGTTGAAAACTGCCCGAATCATGATTGTATTGTTCTCACCAAACGGTTCTTTCACACCTCCGCCAAGTATGACACATTATCCGCATTATTCTTTTATCATTATTCTTTTGTTTTTATTCCACCTTTATTAGCCTTGATTGTGGTTTTTCAGGCTTTACAAAGCAGCGATCTCACTTCAGTCTCTCTTTGCATTTAGCCCTTATTTATCAAAAGTATTACTATAAAAATACAACAAAACATTTTCTTACGACCTTACGTGAATTATTGAGACAAAAATGCATTATGAAGAAGAAAAGCACCTGCTATTAGTAGCATTGGTGCTAACGTTAGCATCAAGCTACATCTGACAATTTATGAAATTATTAGTACACTTTTACTCAAAACTCACTTTAAACCCCAATTGATCACAGGTGGAATTTGGTCATTTACTGTTGTAAAAATATTCTATTTATAGCCTTTTTCATCGTTACACAAGTTAGCATTTCAGATGTACATTTTCAAATTTTTTTTTTTTATAAAAACGCACCAGATCTCAAGAAAATCTCCAGTTTATTATTTGGATATTTTGTGTGTACAGAGGTGTTTCAGTGTTGTTTTGGCCAGATAACTACCAGGAAGTGTGCAGGAAGCATGTGACACGATGGGGCGGTGTCCAGATATGACACTCTCATATTGACATTGGGAAGGCCCAATCAGAGTCTGAGTCACACACCGCACGAGCTGTGACTACTGCACGCACACAGAGATCGCTGGGAGAGGGTGTTTATCATCTGATCGCGTAAATCCGTGGAAAATGAATAGAAATGACGATTCTGTCTGAAGAAATATGAAGTAAACATCAGTAAATATATCCATATATCTCCGCAGATATGCATCTTTGGTCTGTAAATCCTTATTGACGCTGTTCAGTGAGTCTATGTGAACACAAATAAACCGCTGCTGACGTGACTGAATATGAGTGAGTTGTGAATTTCTATTCAAAATGTGGCATAATACGGATTTATTATTTTGCACTTCTGACATAAATCACTAAATATCTGTCACTGCAACAATGTTTTATCAAAATATTGGTCAAATATCGAAGCTTGAGTCTTTAAACTTTCCATTGATGCACAGTTTGTCCAGATGAAGTAAGACAGTGATGTTTAACGTGCTGTGAAAGTGAAACAATAATAAACTGGGGCCGTCAGCGATGTTTGCACGTAAAGGGGTTAATGTCTGTGATAAAATCACGCCGGATCAGCCTTAATATCCTTTTAGAGTTTTCTATGTTTCCTTCCGAAAATAAACCATAATTTTACTAAAAAATAAAAATAAAAAATAAAAATGGTAAATACAAATTAACCTTGTCTTTGATACTTCAAATCGCTTCAAATAATTTATGATGTATTTAAATAATATCTTTGTAGTAATAAAAACAGAACTAAGCGAACAGCAACCTTTTAAAATGCCATAAAATGCGATACCCCCTTCTGATTTTGATACCCCTCTTTCATTTTGCCTAATTTGTAAATAAAAACTACTTTCTTTAATGACGTAACTTTTTCATATTTGGTTACCTTAAGTCACTCACGATTTTAAAGATAGACTTGAATGTGCATGATAAAAACCTACATTTTTATAAATTCATGACTGAAAACACTTTGTAACATGATATTGATGTACCATTTAAAAAAATAAAAAAAAGGTCAAATTCCTGTTATAATGTAGATTTTTGAGGGTGCACTCTTGTCATTAATTAATCTATTAATTTTCCTGCATATTTTTTTTTTTTTACAAAAAACATTGGTAAAATAAATAGTTGGGAGTCTTAGACCTTTCCAACGATATATAGTTTGTCAAGATTAGATTAGATTTAATTGTAATATAGTGAAGTAAATGTAGGCATCCCGTATACAGGACAGGGTGACAGTTAAAGGGTTAATGTAACAATAGGGTGGCCACATGAGCCATTCATAAGGGACATGTCCTAGCCAGGATTTTAATATTGCCTAAAATATCCAGGTTGTGTGACATTCATGAGCTATAGAGAGCAGAGCAGACAGCTCCTAATGCTTTCGATTAGCTCTCACGAACCTAAATTGGTGTCTATTTTTATCCGTGTTCAGCAACGATTCAAGTCAAATGAATGAACAAATATGTGCTTTGCATCGCTTTTATCATTCCCTGTAGATCTCACCTTCTCACAAGCAGCCCTATAATTAGTCAATTATGAAAAAATACCTGCTTGTTATTGGTCAAACTGCTTTACATGTTTTAGGTAATATTGGCCGGGACGTGTCCCATATGAACGGCGCATATGGCCACCCTTTGGAATAAGCTTTGTCTTTATTATAGGGCTATTCGGTTGTTAAGTGATGACGTAAGAAGTGCTGTTTCCGAGTTCAAGCCTCAACTCACTTCACTTGAGAATACGACCTTAGCAGACGTTTATGAGCATTGTTTATTCATATTAATCATTTAAGCTAAACGCTTTCAAACTTATGATATACACTACAGTCTCCGTGCTCACAGCGTCCCAAGCACAAATAATTTTCTGGCTATCTGGGACTTCGGTATGGAGTTAAAGGTTAAGATTATAACTTTTTCGCTAGTATTCTATCATATTGTGAGTTTATATTAGGACCTTTTGTTGTTTTCTCGTGGTAACTGATAGAGCGTTTGGACACGGAAGCGCTGCTACGTGACGCCAGACTTAACAAGCGAATTAGTTTAGCTGTGATTCTCAAACAGCTTTGCAAAATAGAAAAACCAACATGACAAACAAACATGATAAAATAAAATACAAATAAAATGAATAATTTTTTTCATATTTGCCATATCGCCCACCCGAACAAACCAATAAACCCCCAAACCATCACTCACTAAAGCCCCCAGCACCCCCAGGTCCGCTATTGTGCCCTCATATCTCACCCGACTCGCTGAGGCCAGCCTAAAAAGATGCTCAGGACAGTTGACGAGCCACTGCTTCGCATCGTCACGAAAGCTAATCTTTTTCTTGTGTTTTAAAGCCTTACCGCTTGTCGATTTAAACATTAAAGCATCCAAACACAAGACACGGAAAAGCTAAACAGAGTAGCTGTTACTCGTGCGCTGTGCTCGGTGCGGAGAGAGAGAAAGAGAGAGAGTATCACGGACAGCGACACTGAACCGAGCTCTCTTCTGCAAAGTTCTCCTCGAAGTCCCTCCTGCACCCGAACGAACAAATGCAAATCGCAGTTTGAACAAACAAAAAGATGTGAAAGAGCCCAATTCAGTACTCGCAGTGTTCTGGTGTTCAGACCTCACGCAGAGAGAGGCGTCTCAAAACACTTCGAATAATTCGAACATCGAATTAGCTTCTTTTTGCTCTTGTGTCGACAAATACATACAAAATATGTCAAAATATCCACCTTGGAAATTATGCTCGAAAAAACTGTCATTTATTTATTAAGTGAAAGTAAACAGTTGAGGGGTAAAAATGGGATGTGTATTATATTGGATGCGTTCATCGTCTCTTAAAGGGACCGCGCCTAATTTAGCTACTGACTGCTGTAATGTTAATCCAAGAAAATGACAGAAAATCACTCACTGCTCTTGACTGAATTACTTTGTAGATTTTACAAGAATTAATGCACAGTCAAACCAACAATTATTCAGACTCCAGATATAATTTTTGATATTTATATATTTTACTAGTAGTTACAGGACACGATAATACATTTATGTAAGTGAGTATAGCAAAATTAAGCGAACTGTGACATATTATACCCAAAGAATCTTCATACAGTGGACTACTATTGAAATTAATAAAACATTTCTTTCTTTCTGTCTGTAATATATATATGTATAAAATTGGGACCAAAAAAGATTCAGCACCTTATAAAGCACCATGTATTGCTTGTGTTTTTTTCCTGAAATGCTAATGCAACCTTTTCACACCACAGTCTCAACAAAATTAAGCATTTTAATTTTAATTTCAATTTTAATTAATTTGAGGTATTTTATGGGATTGGAATCCTGCCAAATCTATTGCAGCCACAGATCGAAAAATAATAAGCAAAGATAAAATATATAAAAACACGTGTAAAATAATAACGCATAAAACCGAATAACAAATGCAGTTTTTTAAATATAACAAACAGCGCAGTCATGGATCGAAAAATAATAAGCGTAAATCAAAAATGTAAACACATTTAAAATTATATTGCACAAAACTGAAACATGAATTCAAAATTTTCCAAATCTCAAACAAAATCAGGTTCCCTGCTCATATGTTATTTTTTTGTGTGCTTGTGGTCTTTTCCCCTTTGCTCTTGTTTCCACGTTCTGCGCTTGCATTTCTAAAAGTTGCAGATAGAGTTTCATGCAAATCAGGGCAGGCTTCAGCATCACCATTGGCCCACGAGTTCTAGATTGACAGCTGCTCCTCTAGCCAATCAGTCCAAGGGGGAGTTGACGTCACTCCAATGCGACTCGTGGATGCTGTGGCAGGAGTGTGAAGTAGAGGGTGACGGTGACATGGGAGTGGATTTTCAAATCTCTCCCGTCCCAATCCCATGAAAAAAACTGGGGGAAATTCCCATCCCGTTTCCCAGGATGATTCATCTTCTCTCCCACTCCCATGTTGTATTTTTATTTGTTTGGGTGGAATCTGTCCGTTACACTGAAAGAATACAGCACAGATCACAGCATTCCCAGTTTAGTTAAATAACAATTTCAAATGCAGTTTTTTTTTTCATTGAACTGAAAGTCATCTTAAACAATGCACATTGTGCATTGCACACACATAATGTAAATCATTTATTTATTTTTTATTTATTTTTTTCATTTGAGCGTATACATTGCACTCTGAGAGTGGCACTCTATAGATTTATTTTTCATACACAGTTTCTCACTCAAGTTCACATGACCAAGATGACAGAAACCGCATCTTATTTTCTTTAATTATTTTACAGAAACATAACGTTTCATTGTTTTTCTGAGTGCACACAAATAAAAATATGCGGATTAGAAAGATTTATTACTTTTATCTGTATGACTAAAAATGACGGAGTATTTTAAGAGCACCGTGCCTCCATCTGTCCTGTTGTTCAGTGTCCACACACACTTCAATGGCACACATTTCTGTAGGTCAACATTAGATTGAGCGGCCATGTAAAGTTATTACTACATACATCTTTTAGATGAAAAGCTATATTTGGGGTCTATGACTGATAGGTGGGCTTGGGTGTACTGCCCGATGTAGGCTACTGTATTACCACATAGACCAGCCGTTACCTTTACCAGCCACACCAAAGCAAACCAAGAGGGTCTGGCTGCAGACTTGCGTACAGGGTCCTGCAAGAAAAAGACAAGACCGGCAAATCCGTGGCCAGAACACCAGAATATGAACGCTTGCGCAAAGTCTCTTAATGTATTAAGATGGCTGGGAAGGTTACTTCTGAAATGTATTTCAATACCAAAATTACAAAATACAAGCTTTAAAAAGTAATCAGTAGCGTGTTTCCTTTGATTACTCAGGTTTAGTAACTTAATCTAAATACTTTAGAATACTTTGAAATACTTAAGCTTTGTAACACAAAGGAACATAACTTGATGTCTTGATTTCATGCTTTCCGAAATCTATGGCGTCAATTTAACGCCTTGCATTTATATATATATATATATATATTTATATATATATATATATATATGCAAAAAATTACGTTTTGCAAACGAAGATTAAAATATTGAGGTAAATAAATTAGTTTTTTGCTAACACAAATTAAGAATTTCAAAACGTAAGTGAAACAGCGCAAAAAGCAACGATTTTGCAATACATATTTTCCATGGTCATATCTATTAATTTATTTGCAACGCTACTTTTTGTTTGCGTGTCAGTCTAGTTCAAGCTTGCGATACCATTTATTTTCTTCAATACTTTAATTTTCATTTGTAAAACGTAATTTTTTTGCATATATATATAGGGCGTTATATCGACTCCATAGGTATGAACTCTAAAGGAGTCATTCTGAGAGCCTTCGAGCAGGTCAGAATAAAATCATGTGTTGACTTTAAGCCCAGAGCAGCAGAAGAGTTTTACATCTCTGTGGAGAGTCTTGAAGGGTACGGTATTATCAGTAAAACATTACAGACTGGTCTGATATGGCAGGTGCTGTAGTCAATGTGTAGAGTCAAATATTTGAGTTAATTATTTACATGTCAAAAGCAGTCATAAGTCTCTGGGATATATTTGTAGCAATAGCCAAAAAAACATTGTATGGGCCAAAATTATACAGTAGCTTTTTCTTTTATGCCAAAAATCATTAGTATATTCATGTTCAATAAAGATATGTTGTAAATTTCCTACTGTAAATATATGAAATCTTAATTATTAAATTGATTAGTAATTTTACTTAATTTTAACATCTTTAAAGATGATATTTCTCAGTATTTAGATTTTTTTTTTTTTTTTTTTTTGCACCCTCAGATTTTCAAATAGTTGTATCTCAGACAAATATTGTCCTCCTAACAAACCATACATTAATGGAGAGATGATTTATCCAGTTTTCAGATGATGTATAAATCTCAATTTTAAAGAAATGACCGGGTCCAGGGTCACAAATAAGGTCTTTAAACACATATTGTACATTGGAAATAAATGCACAGTTTTAAAATAAAGTTCTTCTATATATTGACTGGTAGTGTTGTTACCTTTATGCAGCTATGTGTTGTGTGACTGAGTTATTCTGAAGCTGTTGGTCGTATATCGGACGCTCGTCTCCTGGAGGACAGACTCTTTCTGTCAGAAAAGACTGTGGAAGAAAAGGCATTGCTGAGCACCAGTTACTCCATGCTCTGGGACTCAACCATGAGCAGACGAGATATGACAGAGATGATTATATCACAATCAAATATGAAAACATCAGGAAAGGTTGCACCATCGTTTTATTATTTATTTTTAGTGCTGTTTTTAAGGAAGCATTGTAAAATAGTGATTAGATTGATTTTCTTTCCATACTGAGTGTCAGTATTACTAAAGAGCACTTAGCGAAAACAAGCCTTGCCTTATGAACAATCACTTTAATAACTGAACTCTCATTTATGTTTAGGATATGAGAGTAAATTCAATAAACACAGTGAGAATCGATAACGGTAACGGACCCACGATCACAGTGGTCATGAGTCTGACCAGCTCAACATCTGGATCCGAGAGCAGCCGAGTCCAGCAGACAGCAGAGGAGCTCTCAGACTCATGGATCATATCACAGATCCCTCTCTTCCTGCACAACATATAGTCCTGAATGCAAATACATCTTTCCAGGTTGTGTTTGAAGCACGTAAATGAGCTGGAAACTCCAGTGGGGGCTTCTCACTGGATGATATCAGTATTTCAGAGACAGACTGTCCCTTCATATGGCAGATAAGAGACTTTGAGAAGAAACTGAACAGAGGGTTGAGCATTTGGAGTCCACTGTTTTACTCCAGTGATGGCAAAGAAGTGCCATTCCACCTGGATTAAACAGTCAAATGACTCAGTGAATCATTGACAAACACCATATGTAGCCTTCTAACACACAACTCCAAAATGATATAAAAAAAAACATTTGAATAAATAGTCATACCTTCAGGCCAGGAAAGATGTCTCCAAAGATTACGAGGAGTTTCTGCCTTTGTGAAGACCTCCCCTGGACGCAGTGCTGCAAATTTATTTAGTGTCTGTCATTTTTGTGTCTTTCTGACAAAGCATTGGTCATAAGCTTTACCCAAATTAAAAAGTGTAGCAGCCTAGTATTAGGTCTACTGAATAGGCATTTATAATGTTTTTTTATTATACAGTGGTGGCCGATATAAAACTGGAATCGACTCGGAGCATAGTTTTTAACAACAGATGACAATGAAAATTTATATAGCACAATTAATAACAACTTCCGTCGACCAATGTGCTTTTCATTAGGACAAACAGAAAATTTATAAAATCATACAAATATCTCAACAGCCAAATGCTTTTGAAAATAAAAATGTCTCTAGCCTGGACTTAAAAATATTAAGAGCAGAGGCTTGTCTAATGGACAGTGGCAAGGCGTTTCAAAGCCTGGGGGGGCAGCAATACAGAAAGCACGGTCTCCTCTCCTCTGCACTTAAGCCTTGACTTTGGGGTAAACTATAGATCCTGGTTGGAAGACCGCAGTTGATGGGTTGATACTCAGTCAGTAACTTACTGAGATAAGGGGAAGCCAAACCATTCAGAGATTTAAAAACGAGGAGCAACATTTTAAAATCAACTCTAAAGCAAACAGGCAACCAATGTAGTGAGCATAAAATAGGAGATTTATGCTCCCTACTTTTCACACAAGAGTCTAGCCGCAGCATTCTGAACAAGTTGCAAGCGGGATAAAGTTGTCTGGCTAATCCTAAAATAAAGTGAGTTACAGTAGTCCAGCCTAGAAGAAATAAAAATGTGAATTACTTTTTCCAAAATCTTTAAAAGAAAGAAAAATAAATTCTGTAAATTACCGCTATGAAGAGCGGATCACCAGGTTCTAAAACAAACAATTGAAGTTCAAAGCTACTATAGTTACTCACCACTGAGCGACAGGTAAAATGATATTTAGAAATAGATACAAGTCCGCCACCCCGACCAGTTGTGCGTGGGGAATTAAAACACAAATATTTAGATGGCAAGAGTTCAGAAAAAGGACTCAGATCACCTGGACAGAGCCAGGTTTCATTAAAAAATCCAAGTTCTAGGTAGATAAAAAGTAATTTAAAATGAAAGACTTGTGTAACGATACGACCTTTGTAATCATCGGGAAGGAGGAGGCGGGAACCGGCGCACAATCAAAACATTTTAATAATTGAAAAATAAACACAAAACAGCGCACCAGCCCCTCACAGACGACTGGTGCGCATAAATAAAAAGAAAACATAAAATAATGTCCCAGGCCTGGTCCTCTCTCGTCCTTCACGGTCGTCGCTCCAGTTTTATATCCTTCCATCTCCTACGTGGGACTCGATACTGGCGGAGGTGCAGGTGTAGCTCATCTCCAATCACTACACCTGGCCTCACTCCTCGTTCCCACGCCTCTCGGCCCCGCCACACTCGCCACAACTTGTTAATCACAGATCTGGTGTTGATCAAAGCCATCCTTAAAAACAGAGGATTTAAGGTAGATAACTTGCGTTGCTTTTCCTGGGGTATAAGACGAAGATGTTTTAAACACACTCCTCTGCCATAAAAACGTGGAGAGGAAACAGGAGAATATATCCCGGAGAGTGGGGCCGTCACAGTCAGAACCAGATGGCGCTGTAGGCTAGTTTTTAAATCACACACTCAAATGCTCACGAAGAGGAGCGGAGTCATGTAAGTGGTTAACTCTACAAACTGGGCTATCTAAACTGCTGAACTACATGATATGAGACATTAATATAACTAGATTTAGATTAAACTTATTTTCCCTGATTCTGTACTGTTTTTGATCTCTTGTGTAAAATAGACTTTGAGCTGTAAAAACCTGAGCTTGAATGACAGGTAGCGTGAGTGAATTAGAGTGCACCTGTTTTGACCCTAAACCAGTCAGGTTCCCCGTGCACTTTCAGGATGCCTCTCTACTAGAAAGTGAACACTATACTGTATAAACACACAGGACAGCCACGGAACATTACAGCCGAGATGATAACCATTTCATTATTACTTGAGATGTCGATCCCAATCCAGTTTATTTATAACATCATAAATACCCTCCTGTTGGTAATCCTGTGGTACTGCAGCAGTACAGCTCAGATTTACCACAACGAATGAGCAGAGCTAAATATGACCGGATTACCAGAGCACTTTCTGATGTACGGTATCACAAGAATTTACCAGCTATTGTTGACATGATGTACCCGTCAAATGAAGGATTTTAAAACCAAAAAAGCTCAGATGATGTGGTTGCAAAGACTGTCAGCTCAGCCTCAGCAAGTTTGCTCTTTTTTAATTATTTATTTTTCTTTATTATTACTACTTTTTTTAAAGCCAGCAAAAAGAGAAAATAAGAAACAAAGGCTGGGCGGCATATCTAATCTAGGCTGATCTAATATTGTGAGTATTTATGTGATGCAGTGAGTTTCTTTCTTTCTTGAACTCTTTACTTCAAGGGAATCACACTCAGCTCCTGCGGGGCTTAGTTCTTAAAAGACCACCTTTAACAGGTGCATTTAATCACAATGAAACGAACAAGGGATAGTGTCTTCAGTAGAAGAAGATTTGATTTTGGATTATTACCTGTACATCTTATCTTTAGCAACACCGATATATATGATTGAAATTAAAATGTGTTTTTATAAATCATGCCTAGAAAACTAAACGAAAGCCATTTTGAGACTGATTTCAACACTCTCCATCTCCTGACCGATAACACAGACAGCTTTACTCACAAACACATGCATATAAACATTATATGAAAAATAAAACAGAATACAGGCAATTCTGCTAAATAAATTTGTTTTTAAAAGCATTACACTTTTAAGAAAACATTTTAAATGTGTCAGCATACTACTACTAATACTGGGTTTTGTTAGACAGAATGAATTCTATTCCTCTGACGCTTACTTTATTATTTCTATTATTTCTACGAGGTCTTGAGAACGTAGCCAGGAGGCTCTTATTTCGCTCAGGCGGTCTGACGTCATCAGCGTGGGCGCGCGCGCGCGCTCCCGCGTCTGTTGCGGTCAGATCAAGAGAGGTTTGTGTCTTTAAACACTTTTAAGCGTTTAACTAAAAAAAAAAGTTCCGTTTAGCATAAAAAAAATTAAATTGTCTTATCACTCAGTGTAACACTGTAATGCTTCATCCAACTTTAATGAAGCCAATCGAATTTGTAACAAGTAACGTTAACAAGTAAACGTGACTCTCATTTAATATATGTGTGTATGTATATGTATGTAGTTATTAATATTTAATACATCCAGGGAACAACCTAAATCAACAAAAGAAAAGTTCTCAAGTGTTCTATTTGTTTTTCCTTTGTCTTTTTGTCTTTCTCAGTTTATCTCGTTCATCTCGACAGTAGGAGGTTTTGTTTGTTTTATAGTTTTATTCTTTCAACTAACAGAAGTAAATGTATTTTCCAGCTTTATTGTTGAGACAAAACCTCCACTCGAGTCGATATAAGGTTAATTCCAGACTGGTTTAGATAAGAGTGTGACTGTTAGAAGAGCAGTAAAGCTGTGTTCACACTAGATGAACACTTATCTGAGAGATAGATGATCGTCTGCCATCAAACATGGCTGCACAGTGACCCTCTTACAGGGTCTTTACAGGGTAGCACTTCACTCATCTTTAAACCATTGTCTCACCAGTACCATACCTTTACAATAATTAGATTGATTCTTTCATACAATGTTGTTATTGTTCCAATAACTTGTTTATTGCAAAACTACCACATCGAAAAACTCGTGGGAGATGATATATATTGAATATTCTTTCTTTTAAGCACAAACAATACTTTTTATCTTTAAAGACAGAGTTAACAGAAATGAAATCAAGTACATTCAGAGCACTTCAGTTTGGAATAATAATATTCTACCTCTCATTAATGGGATTGTTCAGCCAAATATTAATATTATGTAATTAATAACTTACCCTCATGATATTTTAGATTTAGTCCGAGAGCTCTCAGTCCCTGTCTACGGTCTACTGTCTAAATCTAAAATATCTTAAACTGTGTTCTGAAGATAAACGGATGTCTCACGGGTTTGGAACGACATGAGGGGGAGTTATTAATGACATAATTTAAATTTTGGGGTGAACTAAACCTTTAACTATGAATGTGTTTTTCTTTAATTTCCCCAGAAATTGGTATACAATTAAAATAATTTCTCTAAATACGCCACCATATAACGGTGATCGAGTAACAATCTATTAAATGTGATCTACTTGTCATTAATACCAAACTGAATAAGTCACTAAATATGAGCTGTGTTCTGTTATTACATCGCAGTGCTAGTTTTGAATGTTTTATTTCAGGTCATCCACGTGTCACACTATTATAAAGATGGCGTTTATGAAAGAGGAGAAAGAAGAAGTGAAGATTGAAGAAACATTCAGAGTCAAACATGAAGATACTGAGGAACAAACAGGTTGGTTTTTTTTCCTCAAGGCTGAACTCACTCATTTAATCCTTCTACAGATGTCCAGCTCTGAGTGGGCCACATGACCAGAACTATATATTTCAAGTAAGATTTTCAGTAAATTACGTTGCTATGACTGTTTATGATTATCATGTAGAATTATTTATAGTGATACTCCAGTGCCAATCCTCCTGAGATCGGCCTTTATGGAGAGCGCAGATCACACTTCCCAAAGCAGTTATCAGCCGATAGCGATCGCTAGCTGATCAATTAGAGAAGCCCTACTTTGAAATTAGTCAATGTATGCAAAAGTTATTAGACACTTCCTTTTTCCTTATTTTCTATATAAATTAGTTGCCTCGCTATAACCAAACTATTTAAAAATCTTACATTTACATTTATTAACTTGGCAGACACTTTTATCCAAAGTGATTTACAGATGAGGACAGTGGAAGCAATCAAAAACAACAAAAAGAGCAATGATATATAAGTGCTATAACAAGTCTCAGTTAGGTTAACACAGTACACGTAGCATGGGATTTTAAATAATATAATAAAAAGAAAACATAGAATAAAAAATAAAAGCTAGTTAGTAGGGGTGCTCCGATCACGATCGGCCGATCGTTAATGCGCATCTCGTCAGTAAAGCCGGTTCTCTAATCAGCGGTTAATTCCATCAGGTGCCTGATTTCACATAGAGCAGCTGTTACTACACAGAGCCGTTGTTAACTGAGAAGATGGGCCAATAAACGCTGAAAATTAACGTGATTTGCGCATCTTCTCAGTTAACAACGGCTCTGTGTAGTAACAGTAGCTCTATGTGAAATCACGCACCTGATGGAATTAACCGCTGATTAAATAACCGGCTTTACTGACAAGATGCGCATAACGATCGGCCGATCGTGATCGGAGCACCTCTACTAGTTAGAGGTCTTTACACACACACATATACAATTGCATAATAAATTAAATGTAAATAGAATACAAAAAGATTAGAAAGGTAGTTAAGATTTCTTTTAAAGAATAGAATTAGAATAGTGAGTGTTAAAGTTAGAGGATCAAATAAAGATGGAAGAGATGTGTTTTAAACCGATTCTTGAAGATGGCTAAGGACTCAGCTGCTCGGATTGAGTTGGGGAGGTCATTCCACCAGAAGGGAACGTTTAATTTAAAAGTCCGTAAGAGCGACGTTCACTTGCAGAACGCAAGTTTCTAGAGGGCACGTACAGTACAGACCAAAATTTTGGACACACCTTCTCATTCAAAGAGTTTTCTTTATTTTCATGATGTGAAGAAGGACTTGCTGTTATGGGGATTAGCCAATCAGCGGCTTCGTTTCGGGGTCACAGAGAGAACACAGTTTTAGCGCTAACAGTTTTAGTTTCGTTTTGAGTTGGTTGTGAGATTGGCCGGTAAACGCATTGTAGAATTTCCTGAGGTGAATAGATGTCTTCCATGTCAATATCTGTGCATGTGTGCGTTCAGAGACATGTGAGTACCCTGATCTAAATGTTTACGTATGTGTATTTCGGTGCCTTGGGTTGTTAAGAGTTTATTCTGAGATACTCTATTGAAATGCAGTATGTTAGCATAAAGTTCGCTAGCATTATGTTAATGCCTATTAATATTATTTTTATATTAATATTGTGTTTATATGTGTTCTCACTTTATAGTTATTAGCTGAGTGTAATTATGGTTGAGAAGTAGAGACCTAGGTTTTTTGGTTTGATAGTAGTGATAACTAGCAGTATGAAGACAGTTCTTTAAGGCAATAAGAAGATAATGTTTTTATCTGGTATTTTATTTTGGTTATTTGATATGTATAAGCAGCTAATGCTACTTAAAGGGAAATGTATAATAATTACAAGTTATTACCTTTGCTAATTGAATCATGTCAGCACTGTTGTTTATTTGTATTCTGATATTTTCTTTCCTTTATTGTTTATTGTAGAACCACACACACCTACTGTACGTACATAAAAGACAGATAATCCTCTGCTGAGTGTCAATAAAACCATCGAAGAGATTTACAGCATCCAATTGCATTCTTATCGATGCACCACAGTGGTCACTTGTCCCCAACTAGCTACAGTTACAGTCCTAGCTATCAAGTCGTCATTACACATGACTATGAAAATTGTAGATTCACACTGAAGGCATCAAAACTATGAATTAACACATGTGGAATTATATACATAACAAAAAAGTGTGAAACAACTGAAAATCTGTCATATTGTAGGTTCTTCAAAGTAGCCACCTTTTGCTTTGATTACTGCTTTGCACACTCTTGGCTTTCTCTTGATGAGCTTCAAGAGGTAGTCACCTGAAATGGTCTTCAACAGTCTTGAAGGAGTTCCCCGAGAGATGCTTAGCACTTGTTGGACCTTTTGCCTTCTGTCTGCGGTCCAGCTCACCCCTAAACAATCTCGTGTGGGTTCAGGTCCGGTGACTGTGGAGGCCAGGTCATCTGCAGCAGCACCCCATCACTCTCCTTCTTGCTCAAATAGCCCTTGATGCCTTCAGTGTGACTCTACAATAGTCAATAGTCATGAAAATAAAGAAAACTCTTTGAATGAGAAGGTGTGTCCAAACGTTTGGTCTGTACTGTAAGTCTGAAGTAACAAATTTTGGTAAATGGGTGCAGAGCCAATGGTAGTTTTGTAGGCAAACATCAATGCCTTGAATTTTATACAAGCAGCTATTGGAAGCCAGTGCAAATGGATAAACAGAGGTGTGACGTGTATTCTTTTTGGCTCATTAAAAATTAATCTTGATGCCGCGTTCTGAATTAATTGTAAAGGTTTGATAGAACTGGCTGGAAGACCTGCCAAGAGGGCATTGCAATAGTCCAGCCTGGACAGAACAAGAGCTTGAACAAGGAGTTGTGCAGCATGTTCCCAAAGAAAAGGCTTGATGTTCTTGATGTTGAATAAAGCAAATCTGCAGGATCGGACAGTTTTAGCAATGTGGTCTGATAAAGTCAGATGATCATCAATCATAACTCCAAGGCTTCTAGCTGTTTTTGAAGGAGTTATGGTTGATGTGCCTAACTTGATGGTGAAATTGTGTTGGAAC
This sequence comes from Carassius gibelio, assembly GCF_023724105.1. NCBI lineage: Eukaryota > Metazoa > Chordata > Actinopteri > Cypriniformes > Cyprinidae > Carassius > Carassius gibelio. The sequence continues at coordinate 1,804,066 of NC_068374.1, read as the reverse complement.
AATGGCTTTGCTGTAATCACAAGCAGTTCTGTCTTGGCAAGGTTGAGCTGAAGGTGATGGTCCATCATCCAGGAAGAAATGTCACTCAGACAGGCTGAAATGAGAATAGCTACTGTCGGGTCATCTGGTTGGAATGAGAAGTAGAGTTGAGTGTCATCAGTGTAACAGTGATAAGAAAAGCCATGGTTCTGAATGACAGATCCTAATGACGTCATGCAGATGGAAAAGAGAAGTGGTCCAAGTACTGAGCCTTGAGGAATCCCAGTAGCAAGTTGTTGTGACTTAGAAACATCACCCCTCCAAGACACACTGAAGGATCTGTCAGAGAGGTAGGACTTAACCCACAGGAGTGCGGTTCCAGAGATGCCCATCTTTCTGAGGGCTGGACAGAAGAATCTGGTGATTAGATGTAGTCGAGAGATGGAAAACATTGGTACACAGCAAGTTTCAGGTCTCTCCAGAGATGCACAATTGGGTTTAAGGCTACATTCACACTGCTGGCCTAATGCTCAATTACGATTTTTTTTAAAAATTAGATTTTTTTGCAAGGCCGTTCAGATTTCCAATTAAATGTGACCTTTTGTGATCTCCTTTGTGAACGTGAAATAACCCAGAAGTGACCCGCATGCGCAGAAGAGTACTCAACGGTGTACGACGTCACTCGTTGTTTGCGGAAGTAGCTAATGTTAAACATGGATGTCAGTTGCAGCCAGGAGTGTCATGATTCTGCCCTTGTGTCCTTGATTTTTCCCTAGTCTTGAGGCAGGATCATGACAGACCCGTGTTTTGTGTACAAGCACATGGCCTTGTCTTTGGGCCATGTGCTTGTGTTGTCTCGTCCCCTTGCCCCGCCCCCTTGTTATCCTAGTCTTGTCGTGATTGCCTTATCTGTGCCACCTGTTGTGTCTAGATTAGTTCCCCTATTTAGATCCCCTAGTGTGCTCTGTCTTTTGTCGGTTCATTGTTCCACACCGTGACTGTTCCACACTGTGATTGTTCCACATATGTGTTTCTACTTGTCAGCCTCGTGAGAGAGTTTATCCTTGTAACCCCCTTTAAGAAGTCTTTGTGTAACCGTGAGTGTTTATTTGTAGTTAATGTTCAGAGTCTTTGTTTATCTTGTTTATCGTGTCTTGTAAAGTAATTTAGTGTCTACCCTAGTCGTTGTTTTCCCCCTCGTGGGTTTTGTTTTCCCCTTTTGTATTTAATAAATCCTGTGTTTGGTACATCCTGTCTGCATCTGAGTTCATCCCAACCCCTCCACATAACACAGGAGTAGTGGGATACTGATGTGAGTGGCTCTTCTCGTTCCCGCCTACTTTAACGCAGAATTATAACGTTTGTAGCATATCAATGACGTACGGGTCGGATACATGTGGCCTGGCCATTCAGACGGAGATCGCATTTCAAAAGATCGGATACGTATCGGATTCAGGACCACATACCCAAGTGGCCTGGGTCACATTTGAAAAGATCAGATCTGTGTCGTTCAGACTGTCATGAAAAGATGTGATTGTGATTAGCTGTGTGTTATTTTAGCTGTGTGCTTGTGTAACGGAGGCCAGCGAGTAGTGCACGCACTAGAGACAAACTAGCGACAGACACTAGTGGCTGCAGCCATTTGGCCTCCTTGTTGGTGCTCCCATGCCGGAGACCCGGGTTCGAGGCCTGTATTGGACAGGTGATGAACAGTGCCTGGTTTTCTCCACACATACCACTTATAATTAAGGCCAAAAAGTTATACCAGAGTCCTTCAGTGTTTTTTTTTTTTTTAGCAAACTCCATGCAGGCTTTCGTGTGTCTTGCACTGAGGAGAGGCTTCCGTCAGGCCACTCTGCCATAAAGCCCCGACTGGTGGAGGGCTGCAGTGATGGTTGACTTTCTACAACTTTTTCCCATTTCCCAACTGCATCTCTGGAGCTCAGCCACAGTGATCTTTGGGTTCTTCTTTACCTCTCTCACCAAGGCTCTTCTCCCCCGATAGCTATGTTATTTCAGTTTTTCTTTTTTAATAAATGTGCAGAAATGTGCACAATTCTGTGTTTTTCTGTCAATATGGGGTGATGTGTGTACATTGAGGAAAAAAATTGAAGTAAATGATTTTAGCAAATCATGATCACACACACGCACACACACATGCATATGCATGGCTGCAAGTGTTTTTGCAATGAAACTGGTCTGTAGTTCTCTAAAAGAGATGGGTTGAGAGTGGGTTTCTTAAGTAGCAAAGTTATATGAGCTTGTCTAAATGATGAGGGGAAAACACCAGTGTGGAGGGATGTGTTAATGCAGGAGAAATGGCTTGAAGAAGATGAGATGGAATAGGATCAAGCAAGCAAGTAGTAGGGTGATTAGAAAGGATGAATTTTGAGACTTCTGCCTCAGAGAGTGAAGAGAATGATGTAAATGAGTGTAAGTTTGCTGGTGATATGAGCTTGACTGATTGTGGTGTGGAAAATTGTGCACTAATGTGTTTAATTTTATTAATGAAAAACGTGGCAAAGTCGTCAGCTATTAGAGATGAAGCAGGAGAGGGAGGAGGAGGACAAAGAAGTGAGGAAAATGTTTTAAAAAGCATGCGAGAGTTAGACGAATTGTTAATTTTGTTATGGTAGTATGTCATTTTAGCAGTGGAGACATTAGCAGAGAAGGAAGATAGGAGTGACTGATACACAATAAGATCAGTAGTATTTTTGGACTTGGACCACACCCTTTCAGCAGCTCTAAGCTTAGAACGGTGTTCGCGTAGAACATAAGATAACCAAGGGGCAGAAGGGGTGTTACGGGCTGGCCTGGAAGATAAGGGGCAAACAGTGTCTAAACAAGATGTAAGAGTGGAGCAGAAAGTATCAGTAGCACTGTTAGCATCCAAACATTGCAAGATGACTGCATTTATCAGTATATCCGATCTCACGAAAGCCGATTATCCGATTCCAATATTCAATTATGATAAAAAGCTTAAATATTGGGGAAAATATCAGTTAAATGATATCACTTGATCTCTACTTAATATGCACCGTTTCATATGTACAATGACTTGGTTTTGCACTTACCAGTTGTTCCACAAGGTTTCAGCACTGGCCCGAAGTGAAACTAAAAAGATGGAACAACAGAACAGCAGACTGCAACAACAGTAGATGGATACATTGACCCGCACTTGTGTGAGAGAGTTATGAGATGACCATAACTTAAATATATAATAGAACAAAGACATTTATCATAACTTCTGGAGTAAAATAGTGCTAACTCAGAGATCAAGCTTTCTGCATTTGCATGCACCTAAACGTGTATAACTGTGTGTGTACACAATAAAAAAATGAAGTATACTTTGGCCTTGTGTTGTGAACGAGATAATAGCAGTAGAAGAATGATTTACTCATGATTAAGTATCAAAAGTAGAAAATGTATAGCTGTAATAAGAGATGATGCTTAAATCCTGACTGAAATTATTGACAACTACCATTTCATATTGTAGAAGACACAATTTTTTTGTTTTTAACATGAACGACCATGTCAGATGTTTTGTCCTTGTTAGGGTTAGGTTGTTAGTTGTTGTAACAAGTTGTTAACTTGTATTTATCTTTTCGTTTTGTTTGTTTTTGCTTTAGATCTGTTGTCGCTGAAAAAGGAGAGCCAAGAACTGAATGAAATAAAACATGATTTCATGACATTAGAAAAAGTCGTACACACTGAAAAGACTTCCTCACTTAATAGAGCTCAGAAAACCAAATCGAACAACTATTTCACCTGCCAAGAGTGTGGAAAGAGATTCACTCAAAAAGGAAAACTTGAAAAACACATGGAAATTCATTCTGGAGAGAAGCCGTTCACCTGCCTAGAGTGTGGAAAGAGCTTCAACCAAAACATACACCTACAAACACACATGATAGATCACAACAAAGAAAAGCCATTCACCTGCCACGAGTGTGGAAGGTGTTTTAATCATAAACATAACCTTAAAGTCCACATAATAATTCACTTTGGAGAGAAGCCTTTCATCTGCCAAAAGTGTGGAAAGAGCTTCAGCCAAACCATACACCTTAAAACACACATGCTAGTTCACAATGAAGAGAAGCCATTCGCCTGCCAAGAGTGTAGAAGTAGTTTTAATTATAAACATAACCTCAAAGCCCACATGAGAATTCATTCTGGAGAGAAGACTTTCACCTGCCAAGAGTGTGGAAAGAGCTTCAAACAAAACATACACCTTAAAACACACATGCTAGTTCACAACAAAGAGAAGCCATTTACCTGCCAAGAGTGTGGAAGGATTTTTAATCATAAACATAACCTTAAAGCCCACATGAGAATCCACACTGGAGAGAAGATTTTCACCTGCAAACAGTGTGGAAAGAGCTTCAAACAAAACATACACCTTAAAACACACATGCTAGTTCACAACAAAAAGAAGACATTCACTTGCCAAGAGTGTGGAAGGTGTTTTAATCATAAACATAACCTTAAAGCCCACATGAGAATCCACACTGGAGAGAAACCATACACATGTCAGTGTGGAAAAAGTTTCAAACAGAAAATAACACTTCGAAATCACATGAGAGTTCACACTGGAGTGAAGCCTTTCCCGTGTCTTCAGTGTGAGAAGAGATTCGCTTATAAAAAAGACTTGAGGCGTCATTTGCAAACACATTTTAGCAAGAAATAGGGGGTTCTGAGTTTTACAAGTTTACATAAAGGAGCAATTTCAAAAATCACCAGCACATTATCTCTGGAGGAAGCTGATTTAATCTTGATCGGTGTAATAATATCTTTTGCCATCAAAATTACAAATTCATATGAAAAGCCATGCAGATGTGAGACCATATTTGTGTTCTTTGTAAAGTGTTTTAAATGGTTCATTACCATAAAATATGTATTTATGTGAAATTAAGGCTGCGTTCACAGCGCAGCTTTAATGTGTCCCAAATCTGATTTTCCACTATCATGAATATTTTCATTATTTTATCTTTTTATAATTTGTGTAATTTCGCCTGATTTTATTATATATGAATGTGAACCACTATGGCGTCACCCGACTATTTTATTCTCTGTTGTTCAGTACTTCTCAAATCCTTTGTTGTCCCAATGTGCACCTTTGAGAATATATATATTTTTCATAATAGAGTGTTTATCTTACACTGAACAACAATTGTTACATTTTTACAATATTATTATTGACTTGGTACCCAAGTGCTGGAACTTTTGCCAGCATTGAGTTGGAATAAACAAGATGTAATAAAATCCTTAATGAAAGTCTCTTCTTTATTTTCAGGTTTTATTGTAATCATAATGTGACACAAAATCTCAAACATTTTAAATCTCAAATATTTAACAGTTTGATTGACAACTGTGGTTCTATAGGCAAAGTTGTTTAAAATTAACATATGTGAATATGATGATTTCTTTAGACCTTCAGAGGCATGATTCAGACTTGCCCACCAAGTCTCATTCCGATCGGCCTAGTTATAGGTTTTAGTTTTTTTTTTACATTTTAGCCAGAGGAGCTGTGATACTATACAACCATTCAGGGTTTGAATTACAAAGTGGCTTTCGGGGAATCTCTGTTTTCCAATCCTCCCTGACTGACTTTTGGTGCATTTTAGGGCATTTAAAACAATAGGTTTACAGTAAACCTATTGTTTACTTAGTAAACCGTTTACTTTAAAACGCAAGCGTCAGTCAGTGTTGTCAGTGTTAGGGCAAACAGCTCTGTCCACGGTTCTGAATCAACCGCGCTTAGGCCTACATCATGCAAATCATGATTAAAAAAACAGATTAACTCACATAACAATCATAATAAAAATACATAAATATTAAATAGGATTAGGGCCAATCCTCACAAACGCACAGATCAAGTAAGTAATTCCATGATTCTTACCTTAAATCAGAAGTGACCACAGAGGCCTGGGGTCTTCTGTCTTTGCTTTCCGTCCTGTAACCCAGGATGTTGAGGGTCGGTGACCGGCTTTAATCCAAGATGATACAAAAGCCTGAGGGTCAAATTGCTCCAAAGGGGGTTCATTCAGATCCACGAAGAGAAGCGAGGAGAGGCTTTGTTCAAGCAACTTGTTGCGATACTTGCTCTTCATATAAGTCTCTTCTTTAGGCTGTTGATGATACTGAACTGAAGACGGTTTATCTTCGGCCTGCTCTCTGAAAGCTCAACATCTTTGAACAGGCCAGTCGATATGCGTTGTTCGGCTTTTTGTGTGGATTTTCCTCCTCTTGCCTTCATGGCTGTCAAGACGTCAATAGTCTGCTGAATGTGGCAACTTGCATCAACTAAAGATGTTTGTTTGCGTTGCAGTTTTAGCGACAGATTTTGAAGTTCTCGCAGGACATCCTTCATACATGCCAAATCAGCCTTCACATTGCGAAAACTACTAGCCACCCAACGAATTGTAAAGATTTTACCTATTTTTAGGATTTGCATGTTCAAACCTTTAGCTGCCTCCTGGAGCAAACGGGCGTTTTTTGATGACTGGTTATAGAGGGCGTAAAGTATTGAGATAAAAAACTCAAATTGGTTACATCCAGCTACTTCCTTAAGTAAGTTGTAGCACACGGCTCGATACTAGATCCTACAAAATATAAACCATGGACCAGAAACAGAAGATTTTCGGATTGACTCACAGGAGCAATTATTAGCAAAGATGATAGTAAAAATTAATAAAATAAATGAACCACTCGGAATACTGGAATGTAGCTAATTAAAAGGTAAGTGTATTTGTTTTCTCTTTGTTTGTTGTCTTACATATGTTGTATTTTTCGAAATTGGCAGAATGAAATAAAACAAAAAAAAATAAAACAAATGGATCACAGTAACACACAGTATTTGAAATAAATAAAAAAAAACACAGAAACAGTCAACAATTCCAAACGTCAGTTTCTAAAATTTGACCTCAGTGTCTCAATTTCAAGTTCAATATCTCAATTTCAAATTACAGAAATAGGAATGTTCATCAAAAATGAATTAATGAGTACAGTCCATGAAGAAAAAAAACTTTGTCCTCAGGGAAATCCAGGAAAAACTTGGAAAAAGAAAGAAAACCCGTAATGTGTGCAGTCTGTCCTACCAATCAGAAAACTCTTTCTTGCAGCTCTCACAACTCTTTTGCTCTGTTTCCAGGTACAAGAATATGGGATGGCTCGCCAGTCCAAACCAGGGATAAGGATCCACAGCCAGGACAGAATTCAAGATCACAGCAGCAATTCAGAAGCTCACAAAAGAGAGAAATAAAACAAGAACCACAAAAAAAAAACCCGGCCTTGCAAAAACAAAGCCAAAACAATCATCAGTTAAACTCATTCAAATAAACAGTTTCAAATTACTAAAATGTCTGTTTCAATTATTTGGATACAAGAAACAAATACATGCTAGTCCCACTGTGCTTAATCAACACACTAGAGTCTATATGCAGTATTAGCAAAGCTAGCACCGCATGGCACCAATTTTACAGTAGAGAAATATAACATCTCAACAAAAAGTATGTCTTTCAAACATTTAAACATAACTATATGCACTCACATATTATAATCAGAAACACTTAAAGCATTTTCAAACTATTTTTTCTTTACATCACATCATTTTTCAAATGGATTTTACACATTGAGATTACAAAAACAGTATCCACATTTCCAAAATACATTTCTTATAAAGAAATTTGTACTCACCAAGAAGAAAAATAAATCAGAAAACAAAAGAAAAAAAAAATAGTTTCAAGGAAAAAGATCGCAAGATTGATCCTATCACGTTAGTGTTAACTTCTCGTCGCATCAAGTTCACAATGAACTTCTCAAAGCTTGAACATAAATCTACTTCTCACTTTAGAATGATCTATAGCTGGATTATTAAACAGCGATTCTCAAATCATTTAATCTACTATCAGTGTCGTGTCTCGTGTCGTTCGCAATCTCTCTCACTCTCTCTCATCTCTGCTTGACACGGCCTTTTTTTGGAAACTTTCCAACAAGGGCGGGGCTAACCTTTCACCTCACCAATAAGGATTTAGTTCAACTTCTATGTTTTGGGATTATTTGTAATGAAATAAATAAATTTTACTTCATGTCCTTATTTTCTTACTATTAATTTTATAGTGATATAAACAAAAGAATAATAATTATAAATATTAGTGACCCGAGTTAATGACCTGGGTTACACTCTCCCCTCCTGAATGTATGCAGGTCCCTCTGCATGCTCAAGGTTAAAGGGTTTCAATAGGGGAGTCATTTCTAAGGGCCTTCCAAATTGGTAGTAATCGCAGTACTCAGACTTGACAGCAGGGATTGGATAACTAAACTAAGAGGGTTACCCAGTTGCGGGTACTGAAGTCTTTTGGGGGGTTCACATTGTCTCCTCGAACGTCTAAGACCTCCTCCAGTTTCAGTTAATTCACTCTGGTTATGTTGAGAGTCACAAGGAGTGGCACCTTCTGTTTGCGGGGAAAGGATACTTCCTTCTCTGTGCGCATTTCCAGATGATTGTTCACTCTCAGCATCCAATTTCTCACAATTCCTCATCGGTTCATTTTCATTTCCAGATCTATCAACCAAACTTTCATCAAGAATTTCAAATTCAGGCAGATCTGATGGGTTCCCTTCTACCGATTCCTCTGAAGTAGGATGATCAGCCTTCTGCACGTTGGAGAATTCCATATCAGGTAAGTTTCCATTTTCAGCGGGTTCTTTCGGGCTAGGACATCCTTTATCCTTTTCCATCACAGGTGCAGCACCAGATAAGTGGACTGTCCTTCTACTTCCAGTGGACGAAACAGGTTTCGGGTTTGACAGAATTCTGGTTTCAATCTCGAAGGATCTTTCAGGAGCATAATGGTCAACTGGATCATAGTCTGACTCTGAACACTCGCTCACACTCTCAAACTCCTCAGGTTCCTCAGCACATCTGGCTCTGGTTTTACGAATCACTTTTCTTTCAACAAGCTCATCAGGTATCCACAGGAATCCACAGGGAAGCAGCAGATCCCTATGTAGAGTTCTCAGAGGTCCATTCTTTTTTTCTGGTTTTACCGTGTAAACTGGTAAATCTCCTGCCTTCTTGATTACAATGTAAACGTCGGGCTCCCACTTATCTGCTAACTTGTGTTTTCCTCTCAGGCGGACGTTTTTCACCAATACACGATCACCAACTTCAAGGGTGGAGGCAACAACATGTTTGTCATACCTCTTCTTGTTTCGTTCTGCTACCTTTGAAGCATTTCCCATTGCAACCTTGTAGCTTTCTTCAAGTCGCCTCTTGAGATCTTGTACGTACTTGGAATGGGATCCAGACGTACTATCGACAGGTAACCCAAATGCCAGGTCAACCGGTAGTCGTGGTTGTCTCCCAAACATTAGTTCGTATGGAGAGAATCCAGTCACATCACTCTTAGTGCAATTGTATGCGTGCACCAGTGGTTTGACATAATCCTTCCATCTTGATTTTTCTTTGTTGTTCAGGGTTCCCAACATCTGCAGCAGTGTTCGATTGAAGCGTTCAACCGGATTGCCTCTCGGATGGTATGGAGTGGTTCTGGTCTTGGATATTCCAGCGTATTTGCACAGTTCTTTAATGGTGCGAGACTCAAAGTCAGTACCTTGGTCACTATGGAGTTTTTCTGGGAATCCGTAGTGCACCAGAAAATTGTCCCATAGACATTTGGCTACTGTCTGGGCTTTCTGATTCCGTGTCGGTACAGCAACAGCATACTTGGTGAAATGGTCAGTTATTACAAGTATATCCTTGGTGTTACTTAGGTCAGGCTCTAGTGACAGGAAATCCATACAAACTAGCTCTAGCGGTCGGCTAGTTCTGATGTTCACCAATGGAGCAGCTTTCTCTGGTAGGGTCTTTCGTCGAACACAACGCTCGCAGGTTTTGACCTTCTTTTCCACTGCTGAGGCCATTTTAGGCCAGAAGAATCTTGATCGAACAAGGTCGAGAGTCCGTTCGATGCCCATGTGACCCATTTCATCATGGAGCTCCCTTAAGACCGCAGAACGAAGATAAGCAGGTAATGCCAGCTGGTATGATGAGTTTCCTTCCTTTTGGCTTCTCCTGAATAACACACCATTTCTCAACTCCAGCCGATTCCATTCTTTGAACCATAGAATTAATTGAGGTGGAATAGTCTTGAAACAGGGCTTTTCATTCAACTCCAGCTGTCGGATAACTAATCCAATTTCTGAATCGATTCTCTGCCTTTCCCGCAGATCCTCCTCAGACAACTGGGGAATCTTCGTGAACTGATAAGTATCCTCTTGTTGGAAAGCTTGTGGTAAAGCTTCTACATCAATAGCAAGGGATTCCACTAAGGTCACTGGAAGATGTGAAGAACCCGGGTTACCACATAACTGACCAAGATGGTGACGTTCACAGATAGCTTCAACGGCTTCTGCAGAAACAACCATTGAAGAGTCTTCTGTCAGGTGATGGTGAGTGAACTGTCTAATTCTCTCCATCTCTTTTTGTGTCTCCAGGTCATCTGGAACTTCCTCTTGTGGCCTTCTAGATAGTCCATCCGCATCTTGATTTCTACTCCTAGCTCGGTATTGTATCTTGAAAGTGAATGTTGACAAACTTGACAGCCACCTATAGCTGGTGGTGTCTAGTTTTGCAGAGGACAGGATGTAGGTCAACGGATTACTGTCAGTTATCACAGTGAAATCAGTCCCGTACAAATAATCGTTGAATTTGGTGGTCACGGCCCATTTCAACGCCAGAAATTCCAACTTGTGGGCGGGGTACTTGGCTTCACTCCTGGTCAGTCCTCGGCTTGCAAAGGCGATGACTCTCATCTGTTTGTCTTGCTCTTGGTATAATGCTGCACCAAGCCCGGTGGTACTGGCATCTGTGTGCAACACATATGGGAGTTTGGGATTAGCAAATCCTAATACTGGAGCAGAAGTGAGTTTCGCAATGACAGTATCAAATGCCCTTTGACACTCTGGCGTCCATCTGTCACCAAACTGCTCCTTCGGACTGAAATACTGTTTTGCTTCGTCTGTCTTTTTCTTGCGAACTTTCTGTAATGGAGGATACCCAGCAGTGAGATCATTGAGAGGCTTCACTATTTTCGAATAATCTTGCACAAACCTTCGGTAATAACCAGAGAATCCGAGAAAAGCTCTGAGCTCCTTAAGCGTTTTAGGCCTTGGCCAGGTTTTGAGGGCTTCCACTTTCGCTGGATCAGTTTCAACTCCACTCTGCGAAACTATGTGGCCTAAGTACTTGACAGAGGTTTGGCAGAACTTGCACTTCTCAGGTGAAAGCTTTAGCTTGAACTCACGCAACCGCTTGAGCACTTCCTTCAGACGAGCTTCATGTTCTTCCAGAGTTCTTGAGAAGACTATCAGATCGTCAATGAACACAAGCACTTCCTTCCGATTGAGATCTCCCATACAACGTTCCATCAACCGTTGAAACGTGCTAGGTGCGTTCGTGATTCCTTGTGGCATCCTATTAAATTCCCAGAAACCTAATGGGCATACGAAAGCGGTCTTCTGTTTATCAGACTCTTCCATTTCAATTTGATAATAGCCCGACTTTAGGTCGAGGACTGAAAACCATCTTGATCCGGTCAAGACTGAGAAAGCTTCTTCCAGGTTAGGAAGGGCGTATGCATCCTTGATTGTCTGAGAGTTTAATTTCCTGAAATCAATGCACAATCGCACAGAATTGTTCTTCTTTCGCACCACAACTATAGGAGATGAGAATGGAGACTCTGACTCTCTGATAACTCCAGCTTCAAGAAGCTCTTGGAGATGCCGCCTGACTGCATCCACGTCTTGGGGGTGAATTGGTCTGGCTCTGTGCTTGAATGGTGTCTCATCACGAAGCTTTATCCGATGCTTCACTTGGTCAGTGTGTCCGTAGTCCAGATCGTGTAATGCAAAGACATCAGGCATCGAATTCAACAGTGATGTTATTCTCGCTTTCCACTCTGGCGTTAATGGAGACTCTCCAAAGTCAATTGGAATCTTTGACAGACGCGGCTCTGTCTTCTCACTTCCAGTATCCTCTTTAGAAGAATCTTTTTCCATTACCCGCTGGACTGCATGGATTTCAGCTATCACAGCCTTTGAGGGAATTACTAGATCAGTTTGAGTGTCATTCCTCACTACTACTGGTAACTGAGCAAAGCGTTGCCTTAAAGGTAGACTGTGCAGACAGCTTGCCACCAAAAGACCACCAGGTAAGGAAGATGTTGTAGGTGGCTCCACTGACACCCATTTGTCAAAAAAAAGGCCTTTCACATGAATTATTCCATCCAGAACTACAGTGCACCCTGCCGGTACAACTTCTTGTTGATTCCCTTTCAACTTAACACATCCCACAGTTCCACTGGAAGCATGCAATTTCCTCTTCTGCAGCACATTTATCACAGCCTGATAGCCATAACAAAGTGACTTGATAGCACCTGTGCCCCTTTGAGTGCAATCGGCATATAACACATCAAGCGAGTTGGTACCAATTAGAATCTGTGGTAAATTTGTCAGGTCTGGGACTATCAGAGCTAGTGTCGGGACCTCGGCTTCCACCCCCAGGAACCTTTCGGGAAACTTTAAGTAGAGCTCGACATAACCCAAATAGGGTACGGCTTGTCCGTTGGCTCCCTCTACTTCAAGAAGATGCTCCAAGGATTTCATAGGGTGCCTGCACAGGTATTTATCATAGTAGGACTTGGGAATGGTTGTCACCTGCGACCCAGTATCCAGAAGCCAGTTCACTTCCCTCCCTTCAATTTGAATCCTTGTGGTGCACCTGGTCCCTACTAATCCGGTAGGTAATTCACAACGTGGAGATTCATGAGGATGCTGGTGCAACAGATGTTCATTCTTCTTAGGGCATTGTTCTCTTCTTCCCGTCTCTGTCTGCCCCGCAACTGAGACGGATTTCAGTTTAAATGCTTAGTGTTGGAGACGTTCTGCAGATCCCATCTGGCCTGTCGCTCTCTTAACTCACGGCGCTTCTCGTCAACCTTGCGGGGGTTTGGGTCATTTTCACAGTTAACAGCAAGATGCCCATACTCTCCACAATGAAAACAATAGCCAGGGCGGGGTCTGCTGTGCGATTGCCATGTGGGTATTGAATTTCTATCCATCTCAGGTTCAATCGGCTTAGGTCGGTACTTTTCAGGATAAGTGCTCAAAACTGGAGACTCTCGATATTCCCTCTGCGCTCTTGGGACAAGATGAGCTTGAAGTTCAGCTATCTGCTGCCTCAATTCAGAGAATTCCTCAACAGTAGGACTGATCTTTACTTTATGAACTGGCTCTGGTTTCATCGCAGAGATCTGGGCTTGGAGTTTTGCAACCTCCTTCTTCAGGGTTTCGACTTCAGACTTTTCAGCTTTGCTTTTGGACTTTGCTGACTTCGGCTTTTCACTTGACTGGCCTGACACCTCGTCAGTGGAATCTTCAGATACATCACTGCAGCACACAACCTGTTGATGGGTCGTTGTTCGTAATTTAATTGGAACAGTAGAATGTCTGGTTATTCCGAGATGTTTCCTCATCCTTTCTTCTTTTAAAGTCTGTTTGTCCTCTGCAGTACGAATGAGAACTACCAGCTCAGCGAATGAAGGGGATGTGACTCTCTTTCCTTCCAGCTGCAACTCAGTGATTAGGCTGTGGTCCCAGCAACCTCTGCAAAATTGTTTGAGAAGGCAACGGTTCCGTTCAGCTTCAGCAACACCACCTCGTCTAATTGCAACACTCAGCATTACATGAAGACGGTGAAGGTAGGTGGAGGATTTTTCCCCTTGATTTTGCAAGGTGCCAATGAACTTCGCAAACAATTCATCTCCATCTTCCACTGAGCCATATACTGACTCTAGCAGTTCCAAACAATCTAGTGGCAGGGCATATGGACTGATGTGCTTGACGACATCCGAGGCTGGAGGCAGTAGGCTGTCGAGAATCTTCCCAGTTTTGTGTAGATCAGAGAGAGACTTGTCATTCAGTAGGAAATCCACACTCGCACGCCAGGTGTCGAAGTCTGGTTCATGGCTTGGGCGAGGGATTCTTCCTGAAAAGGATTTCAGTCGGAAAGTAGCATGCGAAGAGGACAAAGATTCACTGGTCTTTACCACATGCTCCATCACTACTCGTTGGATTCCTGGTGGACTCAAAGCACTAACAGGTAGGTTCAAGGACATGGTCTCTGCAACACTGGCGTCAGAACTCCGTATGTTATGAGAGGACTGTGCCAGGGTGCTCCCCTTGGCTGGGTTTTCAGGTTCTTGGGTTGAAACACTCAATAATGGAAAGATCTCTGGTGAGGGTATTGCAGCTGTTTCTGCCTGTCCTTGTTGCGCATTAACAGATAGTTGACATTCCGGATTCAAATTTCTGGGGGTACTCACTCGCACACTACTGTCATCTGCAGGCTGTTCACTTTCTGGAAACATCAACACAGATATCTTCTGCAGCTCGCACTGGAGCACTTCCTGCACAGTTCTTCCACTGCCTCTGGCGATGGCCTTCAATTCTTCCAGGTACTCTTCAGTGATGTTTCCACTCGTTTCAGAAGTGTACACACTACTCAGGCTGCGTACCTGGAACACAACATTAGCATCTAGTGTGCTTCTGATAGTTAAGGGCAGTGAGGCTCCTAAATTGTGCATGGCAGACTCATGTGAGAATTCCACAATAGCACTGTGGTGATACTCTGACTTGGGATCGTCAATGATTACGTTGCGTTTGATGGACCCATATTTTAACAGGCAGTCTTCTATTTCTGAATCTGAGTCAGAAAGGGTTAAGCCATTTACAATGACTGCTCTCCGGACATTAATGTCTTCACGTTTCACTACTTCCATTTCTATCTGTTTAACTGTTATTCTACTTGAGCAAGTGGGCTTAAATTTTTTTTCGTATTACTTTTCTCTTAAACTCTTTATTGTCTATATGTGATTATCAAGTTTTAACTTTTACACTTTGCTGCAATTTTGCTCCTGGCTGGCTCTCGCCAAGTTTTATGTAGCACACGGCTCGATACTAGATCCTACAAAATATAAACCATGGACCAGAAACAGAAGATTTTCGGATCGACTCACAGGAGCAATTATTAGCAAAGATGATAGTAAAAATTAATAAAATAAATGAACCACTCGGAATACTGGAATGTAGCTAATTAAAAGGTAAGTGTATTTGTTTTCTCTTTGTTTGTTGTCTTACATATGTTGTATTTTTCGAAATTGGCAGAATGAAATAAAACAAAAAAAAATAAAACAAATGGATCACAGTAACACACAGTATTTGAAATAAATAAAAAAAAACACAGAAACAGTCAACAATTCCAAACGTCAGTTTCTAAAATTTGACCTCAGTGTCTCAATTTCAAGTTCAATATCTCAATTTCAAATTACAGAAATAGGAATGTTCATCAAAAATGAATTAATGAGTACAGTCCATGAAGAAAAAAAACTTTGTCCTCAGGGAAATCCAGGAAAAACTTGGAAAAAGAAAGAAAACCCGTAATGTGTGCAGTCTGTCCTACCAATCAGAAAACTCTTTCTTGCAGCTCTCACAACTCTTTTGCTCTGTTTCCAGGTACAAGAATATGGGATGGCTCGCCAGTCCAAACCAGGGATAAGGATCCACAGCCAGGACAGAATTCAAGATCACAGCAGCAATTCAGAAGCTCACAAAAGAGAGAAATAAAACAAGAACCACAAAAAAAAAACCCGGCCTTGCAAAAACAAAGCCAAAACAATCATCAGTTAAACTCATTCAAATAAACAGTTTCAAATTACTAAAATGTCTGTTTCAATTATTTGGATACAAGAAACAAATACATGCTAGTCCCACTGTGCTTAATCAACACACTAGAGTCTATATGCAGTATTAGCAAAGCTAGCACCGCATGGCACCAATTTTACAGTAGAGAAATATAACATCTCAACAAAAAGTATGTCTTTCAAACATTTAAACATAACTATATGCACTCACATATTATAATCAGAAACACTTAAAGCATTTTCAAACTATTTTTTCTTTACATCACATCATTTTTCAAATGGATTTTACACATTGAGATTACAAAAACAGTATCCACATTTCCAAAATACATTTCTTATAAAGAAATTTGTACTCACCAAGAAGAAAAATAAATCAGAAAACAAAAGAAAAAAAAAATAGTTTCAAGGAAAAAGATCGCAAGATTGATCCTATCACGTTAGTGTTAACTTCTCGTCGCATCAAGTTCACAATGAACTTCTCAAAGCTTGAACATAAATCTACTTCTCACTTTAGAATGATCTATAGCTGGATTATTAAACAGCGATTCTCAAATCATTTAATCTACTATCAGTGTCGTGTCTCGTGTCGTTCGCAATCTCTCTCACTCTCTCTCATCTCTGCTTGACACGGCCTTTTTTTGGAAACTTTCCAACAAGGGCGGGGCTAACCTTTCACCTCACCAATAAGGATTTAGTTCAACTTCTATGTTTTGGGATTATTTGTAATGAAATAAATAAATTTTACTTCATGTCCTTATTTTCTTACTATTAATTTTATAGTGATATAAACAAAAGAATAATAATTATAAATATTAGTGACCCGAGTTAATGACCTGGGTTACAAAGTCTTTGACAGCTAACTCAAGTCGGTGCATTTCACTGGCGATATGTCCGATTATTTCAGCACAAACATGGTCTGATTTGTGCACATTTCCCACGTTTGCACCATTAAGTTTTTGAAGGGACATTACAGCAGGGAGCTTTCTGTAGGCCATTTTTTCCTTGGCCACCATATAAGCAGATCTGAAAGACGTAGCTGTTTCTTGCATAAAATTAGCATTTACTTCAAGTTCCTTGTTTGGGAGCACATCATTTTCCTTCATCTCCGAAATCTCAACCGCTCTTTTGTGTGCCAAACTGTCCCGATGCTTAGAAAACTTTTTCCGCAGGTTATTCTGTGACTCACTGCTGACCTCTCAATTCATCCATTCCTCTTAACAGATGTACTCCCGTTGCTCTTTCGGCGAGCAATAGGCTTTCTGCCTCCATGCATACTGTACATCCTAACTTCTGATTTTTGGAATAGAGCCATGTATTCCTGATTCTCCACTCACTCCATTGCTTTGTTGTCCAGTTGAAAGGTGTTGCATGATCGCCTGGTCCGCTGCAGGTCGCAGCGGTGGTTTCTGGTGTCAAAGTCTCACTATCCTCGGTGCTGGTGCTGTCACTAGCTGCAACTTTTAGCGGCGGCGGCGGTATCACCGGCAAGCTAGTTGTAGCTGGTGCGCTGTCATCACTCCTCTTCGTTTGTTTTGTAAATCCAAATTGACTGAGGTTTGGCTGCCTTCTTTTTGACATTCTTATTAGTATCCACAGAGTGTTCCAAAAAACGAATAAAGTATGTTTTGAACTTGAAGTTAACCTAACATTAAAATACCAACTCAGTGAGAAGTTCAAGTGCTGAAATAAACGTAGTAATTTCAGTCACAGCAGGAGACACAGCGGAAAATAGTGTTCGGAAATAGTAATGTAATGAGCGAATAAACACACAACATTGACACATTTTTTATATCATCATTTATTTCAGGAACCTTAATGTACAGAAAATCAAAATCTATATGCAACACAAAAAATGGACCGTGTTTTAGAGCTCCCCCTAATTGTCTCAAAGTAGGCTTTCAGGGGAGCCCAGGTCCTTTTCAGGGGAGCCGAGCTCCCCTCAGCGTTCCAGGTGATGTAAGCGTACCTATGCGCTCGTCAAATTCCGACAGTGTGGTTTTAGGACTCCACTGCTGAGCATTCATCTGGTGAATCTCTGCTTCCTAGCAAATAAATAAATCAAACTACAACTCCTTTTGCACAAACAAGGACTTTCTAAACTATCCAGCACATTGCTTCACAGAAACCTGGCTGAGCGAAGCCATTCAGGACAGCGCGCTTCATCTAACGGGCTCCCAGCTTTTCGGAGTGGACTGCATCACCGAGTTGTCAGAGAAAACGAGAGGCAGGTGGTTATGTTTTTATATCAATGAAGGCTGATATACAGACATGACAGTTTTAAAGAAGATGTGTCATCCACATTTTGAAGCTCACTTTATTAACTGTAAGCCTTTTTATTAGCTTTCCCCATTTATTCTGGTGAGTGTGTACATTCCTCCTGACGCGAGTGTGAAAGCGGTGCTAGAACTGTTGGCCGATCAGATAACACACACAGAGCAACATTATCCAGGCTTTAATTATCGTTCTCTTCGATTTTCATAAAGCTAATCTCACCCGCGAACTGCCTAAATACGGAAACAACAATATACTGGACCATTGCTATATTGCTTTAAAGGATGCATATCACTCTGCAGCGCTGGGAGTCTGATCACTGATCATCTACCAGCCTACAGGAAGAAACTCAAATCTGCTAAGCCTGTAGTAAAAACTGTAAAGACATGGACTGTTGAATCAATAGATGGGCTGCAGCTATTGATCTGGCTGAGATACTTACACAGTGACGTCCTACATCAATTTCTGTTAGGATATGTGTTCCCACCAGGACATATTTAACAATGACAAAATTTGGTTCAGTAGAAAACTCAAACAGCTTCGCCAGGCCAAACAGGCCAAATACACACTAAATAGGGAAATAAGCTACTCTTTAAAGCTTAAAAACAGCTTTCAACCAACAACCCTACATCAGTGTGGAATGTCCTGAAAGCAATCTCCATCTACAAGACCCCATCCCCAAGGACTAAGGCCAATCAACAACTGACTGAAGACCTGAAAGTGTTTTATTGAAGGTTTAAAAAGCAAAAGCCTGGTCTGACACAACACACCCGCTCTGAACGTCTCACAGCACAGCCATCAACTCCCTCCCCCTCCCTCCCCACTACTGTTTCTCATCCTGCACACATGAACTGTGAAGAGGATGTATGCAAAGTCTTTAGGAGACAGAAGATAAGGAGAGCCCAAGGCCCAGATACACCACTCTTCTGACTGCCTCAAGGCCTGTGCTCTCCAGCTATCATCCATCTTCATCAGATCCCTGGAGCTGTGTGAAGTCCCCTCCTGCTTCAAATGTTCTACCATCATCCCTGTACCCAAGAAACCAAAAATCACAAGACTTAATGACTACAGACTCATTGCTATAGCATCTGTGGTCATGAAGTAACTGAGCAAACAGGTCTGTGGATGATGCAGTAAAGGGACTGCACTACATCCTCCATCTGGACAAATCAGGGACATATTCAAGGATCCTCTTTTTGGACTTCAGCTCCACTTTCAAGATTATCATCCTAGGTACCCTTCTGAATAAACTGACCCAGCTCTCTGTTCATAGCTCTATCTATCAGTGGATCACCAGCTTTCACAGACAGGCAGCAGCTAGTGAGGCTGGGAAAACTACTATCCAACACCCGCACCATCAGCACTGGAGCTCCTCAGAGCTGGGTTCTCTTCCCACCTGTTCTCTCAGGACCCGAAGTGGGACACTCACATCGACTCCCATCATTTAAAAAAAAGTCAAGTCAAGTCACCTTTATTTATATAGCGCTATAAACAAAAGGCATTGCATCAAAGCAACTGAACAACATTCATTAGGAAAACAGTGTGTCAATAATGCAGAATGATAGTTAAAGGCAGTTCATCATTGAATTCAGTGATGTCATCTCTGTTCAGTTAAATAGTGTCTGTGCATTTATTTGCAATCAAGTCAATGATATCGCTGTAGATGAAGTGACCCCAACTAAGCAAGCCAGAGGCGACAGCGGCAAGGAACCGAAACTCCATCGGTGACAGAATGGAGAAAAAAACCTTGGGAGAAACCAGGCTCAGTTGGGGTCAGTTCTCCTCTGACCAGACGAAACCAGTAGTTCAATTCCAGGCTGCAGCAAAGTCAGATTGTGCAGAAGAATCATTTGTTTCCTGTGGGCTTGTCCTGGTGCTAGGGCTGTAGTACTCGAGTCCGGTCTTGAGACATTTTTCTGTCGTCTCGGACTTGTCTCGGACTCGTTGCATTTGCACTCGGACTTGTCTCGGACTTGGCCATTGGACTCGCCAAGTCTTCTAGTTGGTCTCGACCGAGTCCAGCAAAAAAATAAAATAAAAAATGTCTCCTTCAAAACAAAACCACATTTGCATGATGTCGCGACTGAAAACGTGTGGAAAACGCTAGGCGCGCGCTCTCCTTATTTCCGAAGCACTGTAGCCTGCGCTCGCGCTCCAGTGGCGTCTGCTGTTGCTGGGCAACCATGACCCGCTCTCCATTATGACGCAGAAGTTTCAGCAAAGAATAAATAGAATTCCAGCAATAAACATCCCTTTCAGTAGCTCTGCTAATAGATTCATTTACAAAATGGCTATCCTTGTACAGCTATGATCATCTGTTTCTCCATTTTATCTTTCAGTATTGTTCCGGGAAAGGATGTGCATGACCAGCGGTGCACTTACTGCGACCTGAAAAGTTTAGATGTTTCTAATTTAATTTTCTACCTGTTAGATTGTGTTTTATTTACGTCTACACCTAGATAGCCTTTTTTTTTTTTATCAATAAACGCGTATTAATGTATAGCCTTATGCAACAATTACATATGTAAATTTTAAAAACTTTATATATGACATTACATATTTACATTTTCATGTAACAGCCAGTATTTGTATCTGTAACAATCACAAAATTTTTCCTATCTGCATTCGGATACAACATCGTACAGTTACTTGATAAGACTGTTATGACTTTTTATATATTTTTCGTAGTTATCACTGAACAAGTATGTCGTGTTAAACTGAAATAATTAGTAATTTCTAAAATAATATTTATCATGCAAGCAGAGAGATGTCATGACAAACGTTTAGTGATCATTTGAACACGACTGAATCCATTCAATGCACACATTCTCATTACGCAGAACACTTTGAGCGAGTCTTAATGTTAATGAACTTCACTAAACAGATGTGTGTGTGCCGCGCAAACCAGCAAAAGGTAAATATGCAAACATGTAGGACAAGTAGACAATGTATCCGTATCAAAGCTGATTATTAGCCTACTCTTGAGAGAGAACTGGTTTGGTTTTTGAGAGACTGAGACGCGCAGCGCGTCTGTTTGATTGGTGAGCGTGCTGTGCTTATTCCATTCATTCGTATCATGGTAGCCTAAGCTTTCAATATTTGCCTTTTAAATATATATAAATAATATAACGTGTAGCTATGATGTATTATTATAGGTAAAATTACTCTTGTATCGCTCTGATTTCTGAGAGATAAACAGAGAGGCGACAACAATGCTGTGTTTGATTTGCGATCTTTTCACTCATAAAGTTTACATTCATTCACTTCTGGCGCTGATGCCCTGGCTCACCTGTTATCTAGCAAACACCTGACTGTGTCAGCTTCAGCCGAGTATTCAGGCAGAATTATTCCTTGTCCGTTATTCGTTTTTTAAGCCATTATCCGTGCCATTCTAAATAAGGTATTCGGCTTCAGGCACAACCCTAATTATTACATTACATATTTTATTTTTACATGCAACATAGATAAGGTCATATAGTAGTAACAGCTCCACGCAATATTGTAATTCTAAAATTCACATCGTACTTGCAAACACTTTGTATGCTTTATGGTTAATGCATGCTGGAGTAGTCGATTGTTTCCGACAGAGCTCGACTAGTCTATGCAAGCACTCGTACAGTATGACAAAAATGTCGCTGTATTTATGTGCGCATGTCCAGTAGAGCCAAACGGATCCATTCTAGCCTTGCTGCGCACATTTGTCATATCCCGAGCTTTGCCTGTGTCTGTGCACTGTGCCAATTAGGCATAGTCATATACATTTTTGACCACAGATATAATGTCAACAAAAAATGAAGTACATAAAAATTATTTGACCTTACAGTTCCAAACTTTGTTTGTTTATCCAAGTTTAGCTCCCAGGGTCGGACTGGGGGTAAAACCAGTACTCATTAGCAAGGCCCCAAAGGAAGAGAGGGCCCTTGAAAAGTATGAATCTGAAATATATTTTATTTTACCTGGATATTTTCATGGGTGGGGGCCATGGGGGCCCATCAGGACTGCCTATGCATAGGGCCCGGGATCTTGTTTAACGCCCCTGTTAGCTTTAACCCTAATTATACACACTTGAACCTAATCAAGCTCTTACTAGACACACTAATCTTCCAGGTGTTTTAAGGCCAGTTGGAGCTAAACTTTTCAGGACATTGGCCATCAAGGATGTAGTTTGGAGACCCCTGTCCTACAGAGTTGTTACTTTGCACATGCTTTTTGATCATTACAAATAATAATGTAAAATAATTTTCTTAGAATAGGAGATATGCTTTCTCTCGCATCACAAACATTATCAGTAGTTAAGTATGTGGTCTTGAAGAAGACCCTTTTTTCTTTCATTTGGACTCGGTCTTGGACTTGGACTCGAAACTTTTGGACTTGGACTTGACTTGACTTGGATTCGACAAAGCCGGACTTGACTACAGCTCTACCTGGTGGTCCTCTGAGACAAGGTCTTTACAGGGGATCTGTATCTGGGCTCTAGTTGTCCTGGTCTCCGCTGTCTTTCAGGGCAGTAGAGGTCCTTTCTAGGTGCTGATCCACCATCTGGTCTGGATACGTACTGGATCCGGGCGACTGCAGTGACCCTCTGATCTGGACACAGACTGGATCTCGTGGCCACGGTGACCTCGGAACAAGAGAGAAACAGACTAATATTAGCGTAGATGCCATTCTTCTAATGATGTAGCAAGTACATAGGGTGTTATGTGAAGTGTTTCCGGTTCCAGTTTACCTAATTAATGCAGCCTAAAAATCCTTTAACGGATTTGGATATTAAAAGCATATTAGTATGTTATGTGTATGCCAGGTTAAAGAGATGGGTCTTTAATCTAGATTTAAACTGCAAGAGTGTGTCTGCCTCCCGAACAATGTTAGGTAGGTTATTCCAGAGTTTAGGAGCCAAAAATCTATACGATGTTTGATAGGGAGCCAGTGCAGTGTTGACAGGACAGGGCTAATATGGTCATACTTCCTGGTTCTAGTAAGAACTCTTGCTGCTGCATTTTGGACTAGCTGTAGTTTGTTTACCAAGTGTGCAGAACAACCACCCAATAAAGCATTACAATAGTCTAACCTTGAAGTCATAAATACATGGATTAACATTCTGCATTTGACATTGAGAGCATAGGCCGTAATTTAGATATATTTTTGAGATGGAAAAATGCAATTTTAGAGGATTGAAGTCGACTCCACACTGAGGGCAAACACCGTAACGCTAGCCTTGTGATGGGAAACTTTTCGTAATGTGATGGGACATGTCTTCTATTGATCATGTTTTATTACTCATCTCTCTTGATTGTGGTTGATCTAATCCCTGTCTAATGACTCTACACTCCATAACTGATGGCTTTCTCAGTGGTTTCCTAGTTTTGAAACACTCTTTATTCTCAAATTATGAAATATCGATCTGAGTGTAAATACATTTTTTATTAAATTAAAGTTTTTGTAAAAAAAAAAAGGAAAAAAGTACTAATACTTTCTTATTCAGTATTTGTGTTGTTTTGCAGTACAAACATCTAAATGTCCTTCAACTGACACACAGCAAACATTGTATGGAGCAGATATTTCTTGTTTTAATAAACACAAAGGGGAACGATGCCTTCGTACACTTTTTTTTTTTAATGTAATCTAAATGTGTCTTGATGTAAGTTGTCCTGGAAAACTAGACAAAAATACAGTAGATGATCATTTTTGCAGCACATGCACCATTAATGCCACAACTTGATGAATTTATAAGTTTCTGCTCTGATTTAAGAGCTTTTAATTGAGACCCTATTCAGACCATCAGTGTTTTTAGTCTGAAACCTCATGAAAACTAGTACAGCAAGCTTCTTCTGTGTCTTTACTAAAATCACATCTCTTCAGTTTTTGTGTCGTCTATAGTGCAAATAACATTATTAGACAGAGAAGATTTACTTTAGAAGTGACATGACAAGATCTCAAGTCTAAATGCATCAAAATGAAGTCTCGTTTAAAATCTATCCATTTTATGCTTTATCCAAAGTGACTTTGAAACTAGGAAGAGAACATGCTGGAATGAAGTTGAAGAGATGAGGAAGAGTGTGAGATGAAGACAGTCGCCGCTGTCCCAGCTGCTTTACACAGTCAGACTCATCCAGACTCATGTCACACTTCTGCACGGCCACACAAACACTCTCAAACACAAGAGTGATTCTCCTGAACGGGATCAGAAGGTAGTTCCTGTGGGTTCAGAGCGAATGATTCGGTAAGAGCTCAGTGTGACGAGAGTTGGGCAGATCGATGTGTAAGTAAACACACACACTTCAGATGTTCATGACGGTTTTATTGAGTAAACAAAAGTAGAGCAGTAACATGCAGACAACCAATGCTTGGGAAGTGCGAAAACAAACTACAAAACAAAGAGCATCAACTTCCGATCAATAAATACACGGGCTGTTGTGAGTGTTCAGCAGGGGTGATGATCCGGCACACGCTTCCTGAAACACACACACACAGAGAGAGAGAGAGAGGTTAAGAGACCGCACAGGCGCTCTGCTGTTTGTCCCAGACAGCGCTGATGAATGAAGCCTCACCTGGGAGCAGCTTTGATGATGTTATCGACCCGCAGGATCATCTCCGCCGCCTCGGCCGCGCTCAGCAGCACCTGTCTCTTCACCTGGAAGCTCTCGGTGATGCCCAGAGCCGCCATGTCTCCCACCGCGCCCTGGGTCATGTCTGAGAGAGCAGGGGTCAGAGGTCAGGGGTCAGACTCCTCGGGGCTGGTGTGTGTGTGTGTGAGTGTGTCTTACCCAGGCCGAAGGTGCTCTTCTTGTTCTGGTGAGCGGCTCTCAGCTGAGACACCAGCTCTGCGCTGTCGTACCCGGCGTTATCAGCGATGATGGTGGGCAGCTGCAACAAACACACACGACCAGAGTCACTCAACACTTACTCTTCCCATCAAACCAGCTCGGTGTGTTTTGGTGTAGTGGTGTGTCGTACCATCATCAGGGCTTTAGCGAAGGACTCCATGGCCACTGCCTCTTTTCCTGGAGTGTGGTTGGCCAGATCTGTCACGGCTTTAGCCATCAGCATCTCAGAGCAGCCTGAACCACAGACACAGGTGTGAGAGTGAGTGATGAGTGAGTGTGTGTGTGTGTGTGAGAGTGAGTGTGTGTGTGAGAGTGAGTGTGTGAGATAGGGCTGGGAGATACATCTACCCACATGATCATGGGCATCGTCAGTAAATCTGCTCACTGACAAGCTACACAATATTCATTACTGAAGGCGATTCATCTGGGATAATGAACGCGGTGTTGCGTAGCTTGTCTGACCAGATTTACTGACTTGATGCCCATGATCATATCGTTAGATATCACCAAGCCCTAGTGTGAGAGTGAATGATGAACGTGAGATTAAGTGATGATTGTGAGTGAGTGTGTGTGAATGTGAGTGAATGAGTCATTATTGTGAAAGTGCACAGTGTGAGAGTGGCTGAGTTTGTAAAAGTGCGTGTTGATTGTGATTGAGGATTGTGAGAGCGATTCATGATTGTGAGAGTGAGTAATGACTAAGAGTGTGTGTGTGTTTGTGTAGTGATGAGTGAATGAGTGTGAAAGTGTGTGAGGAGTGTGAGTGAGGATTGTGAGTGATGAGTGTGAGTGAAGTGAGTGAGTGTTTGAATGTAAGTGAGAGTGAATCATTAAACACACACACACACACACTCATTCAGCGTAAGAAGGTGTGAGTCTGATGAGTAAGACCATGAGAGAGTGTGTGTGTGTGAGCGGGATGAGTGTGAGTGTGGAGTATGAGAGTGAATGATGAAATTGAGAGTGATGTGTCAGAATGATTGTGAGTGATGAGTGAGTGCAAGTGTGTGAGGGTGAGAAGAGTGATGAGAGTGAATGAATGTGTGTGTGATGATTGAGTAAGAACGTGTGAGAGTGTGATAGGGATGAGTGTGAGTGATGAATGTGTTTGAGCGATGAGTGTGAGTGAGTGAGTGTGTGAATGTGAGGGAGTGAGTCATGATTGTGAGTGCAATAAGTGTCTAAGAATGGGTGAGTTTGTAAATGTGAGTGTGTGAAAATGAGTCAGTGTTTGATTGGATGAGTGAGTGAGAGTGTGTGAGTGTGATTGAGGATTGTGAGGGATGAGAGGGATTCATGATTGTGAGTGAGTAATGGCTAAGTGTGTGTGTGTGTGTGATGAGTGAGAGCGGAGTGATGAGTGAGACAGTGTGTGAGTGATTGTGAGAGTGAGTGAATTAGTGTGATGAGTGAATGTGAGAGAGTGAATGAATGTGTGTGAGTAAGAACGTGTGAGTGTGATGAGTGTAAGACCATGAGAGAGAGAGAGAGAGTGTGTGTGTGTGTGTGTGTGTGTGTGAGGGATGAGTGTGAGAGTGAATGATGAAATTCAAAGTGCTGAGTGTCAGAGTGATAATTGTGAGTGAGTGAATAATGACCGTGCAATGAGTGTGAGTGGGTGAGTTTGTAATATACGAGTCAGAGTGTGCGAGTGAGTGCAAGTGTGAAGGTGAGATGAGAGAGCGTGTGAATGTGAGCGAGTGTCTGTAAGAGTGAGTGAGTGTGATAATTTTAAGAGTGTGAGTGATGAGTGAGTGCGTGAGAGTGAATGAATGAGAGTGATGAGTGAGTGCGTGAGAGTGAGAGCACGTGAATGTGAGTGTGAAAGAGGGAGTGTGTGTGATGATTGTAAGTGTGATGAGTGTGTGTGAGTCAGAGAGCCGCTGGCGTCCTCACCTCCGCCGAACACTGTGCGCGTCTCTTTGATGGTCTGAGCCAGCACACACAGAGCGTCATGCAGCGAGCGCTCGGCCTCGTCCAGGATCTGCTGCGTCGCCCCACGCAGGACGATGGTGCACGCCTCGCCTACACACACACACACACACACACACATCAGACTGATCCATTCACTCCTGATTGCCAGGAACACATAAATGACAGCATTTGGGCACACACTCACCCATGTCCACTCCAGAGAAGTGTATGAGCATATCCTCTCCAATCATCACCTCCTCGATCAGCTTACAGTGGCCCAGCTTCACCAGCTCAGGGTGGTCAAAGGTGGAGGTGATCTCTCCGCCTGAGCACAAGAGGAGAGAACTCTACTCGTCTGATCAATAATGACAGATAATGGATGTGTTGAGTGGAGCTAACATCATTCATGGTGTGCACTAGACAGCACTTGTGTGTTTGTGTACCTGTGACCAGAGCCAAGCGCTCGACTCCCATGAAATCAGCGTGCTCGATGGCCATCACACCGGCGGACGCAAACAGCTGCTCGGGGTAGTTATAGATCAGCTGCCTGAGGAGGAACACACACGTCACATGACATCACGTGACCCCGCACACATCACGTGACCCCGCACACATCACACACATCACGTGACCCCGCATGACATCACGTGACCCCGCACACATCACGTGACCCCGCACACATCACACACATCACGTGACCCCGCATGACATCACGTGACCCCACCCGAGCGCACCTGTTGATGAAGCAGTTGATGCCGTGCTTGAGGATGCGCTCCACCTTCTCCTTCATCTTCTCCTTCTCGGCCGACTCGATCTCAGCTACTTTAGCAGTGGAGTCCACTCGCACCCTGGAGCCGAAGATCTGCAGAGACACACGCTAGCGTTAGCGTCCTGCTGCTAGTCACGCCTGCACTGGCGCTCACACGCCGCTCTACCTTGATCTTGTCCGTGTCCATGCCAGTGTTAGCGATCAGGATGTTAGCATTCTCGATCCTCTTGGGCTGGTTGACTCCGATCCTCTTGTCCAGCAGGAAACCTGTGAGGAGCAGAAGAAAAAAAACAGCATGACTGACCAATCAACACAACACAGATCCACCTGCAGAACTACATTCTGCTTTTCTCAATGCTTCACAAGCAGCAATATTATCTGAGATGAGGACAAACTAGAAGATCCTTCGTATGTATTATTCAGTACACTATTAATCAAAGATCTGACTTAGGCACTACAACTATAGGAAGATTAATACGCCCTTATTAAAAACTAGAGCCCAACAGATACTTTTTTTTTTTTTTAGGGCCGATACAATACCGATATTAAGGAGTAAAAAAAGTCTGATAACGATATATCTGTGTGTATATTACAGTGTGCTCATATCAGCTAATAATACAGACAAAACTTTATAGGTCAGTCTCTAATAATCAGTTAAGAGAGATGATTAATGCACTATAACTACAGGAAGATTAAAACACCTGTATTAAAAACCATAATACACACCATTCAAAATATTAACATTCTGGCCAATGCTGATCAGATGATCATTGTTTTACACATTTTAAATAAAAAATAAAAAAATTAAACCCACTAAAAACTATAAATAAAATAATAAGTGGAATTGTTACTACTACTACTACTACTACTACAGGAACAACAATATTCCATCATCACAATTATTAGGGCTGCTGATAAATCGCGATTAAAGCTAGATCTCACGTAAATAGACCTGTCTAGTGTGATCGTGATATTTGACATTACATATGGAACCACGTGTGTTATGGTACTTCATCTGAGGGGATATCTGGAGTTTCTGCACAAGAGCGCCCCCTAGCTTTTAGTATGTTTAATTGTCACTGATATCACTGCTTTTATCCGATTAAAAATACTAATAAATAACCATATCACATAAATCATTACTCGTTTTTACATTTAAATTACATTTTCTGTTGTCAAATTTTCACTTAGTCAATCTTAAATAAAGTACTTTTGTT
>NC_068374.1:1462834-1467834 GCF_023724105.1 Carassius gibelio | reverse complement strand
CACACACACACCACCTGCAGGAGATCCAGAGGAGAACCAAACATCACTCTAGAGCTTACACACACACACACACACACACACACCACCTGCAGGAGATCCAGAGGAGAACCAAACATCACTCTAGAGCTTACACACACACACACACACACACCACCTGCAGGAGACCCAGAGGAGAACCAAACATCACTCTAGAGCTTACACACACACACACACACACACACACACACCTTCACATCAAGAACATTAAATTTGCTTAATGTTATTAGCTTAACGTAATGTAATGTTTAAATATAAGATAAAAGTCCATGTTCAGAAGATTCCATCTGTATGAATGATTTCACCACTTCTGCAGACTGAAGCTATCCTTGTACTTGAAATGCTGAAATGATCTTAGTCTGTTAAACCTGTAGTTTTCACAGAACCGCATGTGTGTGACGCAGCACCTTGTCGGGCCGGCCGTCGGCGTCCTTCAGCTGGATGTAGGGCTTCTTGCGGATGCGGTTCAGGTCTTCATGGAGTCCGTCCAGAAGGAAGGCCAGCAGCTCGTGAGAGTCCTGCTGCTGATAGCCCGAGAACTGAGGCGCGAACCGGCCCACCTGAGTCTAAAACACGCGCCGCAAACGTGATGAAACACATTCACATCCAATGAAATTACACATATACAAACATGATTAGTCTCAGCAAACACAGGCACAGCTCCTGAGGCCATCTCTACCTTGAAGGGGCGCGGCGTGACGTAGCTGCATTTCCCAGACCACAGCTGCTTGATGAGATCGGCGTAGGCCTTGGCGATCTCGCCCTTCATGCCCAGAGGATTGTCCTGGTTCAGCTCGTCCTGGTACTTGTCCTTCAGGAAGTACTCGGTCAGAGGAGGGATGTTGCTCAGACACTGCAACACACACACACACACACACACTGAGCTCAGGCCGGGCCGCGGGACACAGAGAAGACAAGCACAGCCTGAGACTGTGGAGAAGCTCAGCGAGCGTCACCTGTGTGGCCGAGTTCATGAAGCAGGTGTTCCCCAGGTTGGACAGGCCACAGAGACCGGCTCTCTCAGCGTGTCGGCCCGGGTCCGAGCACTCGTAGCTGCTGTAGGAAGGGTAGGACGGCAGGCTGTAGCTGGAGCCCTTCATGCTGCAGACGAACAGATAGACGTTTGACAGCGATAGTCACAGCAGCAGCAGCAGCAGCGAGAGCAGATGATCAGAGCAATGCAGCGACAGCCCAAAACATGCAGAAGAGCAAACAGAGTAACCACAGCCTCGCTCTTCACTCCTTACCCAATACGACTCAGTAGAACTGACCAGTGTCACCACACAAACACATGATATTCACACAGTCAAATACCAGTGCACCAATCAGAGAGGAGACCTAGCACACTGCCAGTGAGTGATCTGAAGTCCTCCGTTAGCTCATTTGGTTCAGCTGCTTGCTATGCCTGCAACTGAGCTGATGTCGATTTCCATAAGCAGATTTCATTTCAATAAAATTAATAAAGACAGGCAAAACTCTGAACATATGAGCGCTCAGCATTAAAGCATCGGCAGCTCTCTGTGTTTAGGAACAAAGCCAAAAGGATGCTAACAAATCACTGCTAAGTGAATTATGTACAGGTCAGCCCTCCATTCCCACAATGCACTACAGCTACGAGCATCACACTAACTTAAGTGCTAGTGAGCGCAGGACACACATCACTCTGACCTCTTAAATGCACAGATGTGAACATGCCACTGATCACAGTCTCACTTCCACGACACAGGGTGTGTTTTATTAGCCCCACCCATCCACACACAGACCTCCCTGGGCCCGCCCACTCACTATCATGCCCCTCCCCACTCCCTTGCCCCTCCCCCAGCCTCCCCTCCCACACAGCCCTCCCCTGGGCCCGCCCACTCACTCTCATGTCCCTCCCCTGGCCCCGCCCACTGCAGGCTTACTTGCGGCTGCTGAAGCTGCTGTTATGATTGTTTGTGAGAGATGAAGGGCAGATCTTTGGTAAAGCAGAGAGAGTGGAAGCACCAGATGACCTTCAAAAGACAAGAAGAGCGTGAGTTACAGGAGATGACTCTCATGGAGAGATCAGGAGATCCAGAGGGCAGAAAAGCAGTGTCCAAGCATCTGCTTTAAAGCAATGATGTGATGATCTGTGCGTCACATGACTCACTTGAGCGCTGAAGAGCCGCGAGGCCACGTGCCATCTTCATTCTTCTGTTCGATCACTAGAACCTGCAGAGAGAGGAACACAGGAGAAAAGACCTTGTTCTCATTTACTGTTTAAAGCCCTCCTACATCACAGCATCTTTCAAATGTGTGTGTGGTTGACACTGAACTACAGGAACTGATTAAAGCTGCTTGACAAATCTACATCCTCCCAATCACAGGGCTCCAGACTGAGACCATTTTTTTTGGTGTGACCACATTTGGTAATCGGTAGCACTGGTGCGACCACCACGCTGCCCAACAGACAGCAAGCGAAACAATGATGAGTAATGAGCCCGCACTAGGCGTATGAGCCGCGCAGCATGGTCCGTTGATCAGCTCGAGTTGATCTGGTCACACTGTTACAACACGGCGCTGAGAGATAGAGAGAAACGCTCTGATTATTATTAACAGCTCAAACAGCACTGACGCAGAAAACCGCTAGCAGTAGCGCTACGTGTAACCATGCTGTTGTGCAGAAACAGTCCAATGCTGTTACATTATTCATTTCAGGGTTTGTGCAACCTTTGAGAGAGAAATGAGAGCACCTTTCAGTGACTTGCAAGCTACTCACACAACTGTTACAAGCAAAACTATTACTAAACAACACTAACGTAAAGAAGACACCAAATGATCAACATAACCAGTAGATGTCAGCAGAGGAGCATTCGTTGAGTGATTCCATCATCAGATTTCGGCCGTAGGTGCAGCCCTGTCCTGATGACGCTCAGGCCCTCGCCCGGCCCATGTCCAACAGCTCATCAGAACAACCTACCCGAGCACGACTTACCCCTTCTCCCTAAACAGCTTATACTGCCGTTTCAGCTGTTGAAATACTTCAGTTTTATATGTAGAAGCAAAGTGATCATTTCGTTAAGTTTATTCGGTTAATTTAGAAAGACGTTTGGAGCATTGTTTGTTCATTAAACTGCCAGCGACAGACAGTGAGTGAAATATTTGATCAATTTAGCCTTTTCAAATCATCACAACTTGCCTAAAATAAAATCTATAGATATAAAACAGTTCAAAAATATAACCGTTTAAACGTCAAACCCAGATAAAAGTGTGCTGTATCCAATAGTTTGTGTGGAGATGCTTCAGTACACGGAGACACCAGCATGATCACTTGTGTTTCTTTCAGTGAATACTAGGCTTGCTGTGATAGACTGTGTTTACAGTGTTCCCGCTTTAAAGCCAGAACACCGGTTACATCACTTTCCCACCGTGACACAGTCCATTTATTTACTGTTATTTACATTTTTTAAAAGTATTTTAAGCACATCGGACAGACAACTGACAGCCAACCTGAAATCTGGAACCATCTCTATTTTAGACGAGAAATATGAAGCGCTGCCTGAAGCAAACATTCCTGGTCCCATGCTACCGGGCTGACTACGACACAAGTGTTGAAGAGACCAAGAAGATGACAGAGGTCATCCTCGGTAGGAAAGCGCATTCAAGGCACACCGGAGAACAAAATGAGGAGGAAGCCGAAGTCGAGCCGCAGAAAAAAAAACTATACAAAAAGTGTCAATGAATGCCAATTTATAGTGTTTTTATTTATTTTTAGATTGCTGACTTGTCATTTATGTAGGCTAAGGTCATTTTGGAAGTTCTTCTTTTATATACTCTTATTAATATGGTTTTATCTTATTTTCTTATTCGGTTTAAAAATGTTCTAATATTGGCCAAGCAATAAACGTGCTATGGTTCTTATTTGTTTGGTTCCACCATTTGCCAATTTTCTTTTTTTTTTCAGTCTATGCATGGTGGTATTTTTATTCGTTATGTTCATAAAAGGTCTTTAATATTAGTGAATTTCTTTTTTTTTTTTGTCCATTCAAGCAATTGATGCCGAAG
This sequence comes from Carassius gibelio, assembly GCF_023724105.1. Classification (NCBI taxonomy): domain Eukaryota; kingdom Metazoa; phylum Chordata; class Actinopteri; order Cypriniformes; family Cyprinidae; genus Carassius; species Carassius gibelio. The sequence goes on along the minus strand of NC_068374.1, from coordinate 1,463,772 downwards.
TGCCAATTGTCGCTAATTCGAAAGTGAAGGTATAATGCGCATGCATTTATAAGATATTTAAAAGCGAGGAAAAGAGGACCCCCTCACGTCGATTAACCGGTGGGAAAATTTACTCACCGCGTCAACCCTAGTGGATACTAGGGCTGTTTATCTCCAATAATCTGGTGATATGATACATATCACGATACAGGGGTTACGATACGATACATTGTGCTACAGAAAGGTGACATATTGTGATATTTCTTATTTCAGGAATAGAATAGATTTATAGGAAAGCTGTCATTAAGAACACACCACCATATGTAAACCTTATAAATAAATAAAAATAGTTTAACCAGTAAACAGTTGGATCTGCATTTGCAATAATCAGTCCCTATAACATTCAACATTATTCAACCACTTAAAATTTAAAATGCTTGCAGGATCCTTTAGTTGAATGTAGCAAAATGTATATAACGTATTTTATAAAAGGACCATATATTTTAAGACCTTGCTTTAAAGGACCACCATTTAAGTTTACAATTGTGACCGTGTCAAAGCAATTTGATCTGAACAAAAAAAATTACATCTGCTTAATATCAATGAATATAAAGGCTTCTTAAAGAAAACAAAACAATTGCAAACCAATAAAATAAATACAGATGTTGAACATTGACAGAACTTTTCAACTAGGATTTCACAGGTTTTTCAGTTAGTGTAGTCCAAGTCAGGTCCTCAGAGATGTTTACACCAAGGTACTTGAAGCTGCTCACCCTCTCCACAGGTGACCCGCTGATCATAAGAGGAGTATAGGGCTGCTGCTGTCTCTTCCTGAAGTCCACAATCAGTTCTTTAGTTTTGCTCACATTCAGAGAGAGACAGTTGTCCTGGTATCATGATGTACATCTCTCTAACTCATCCAAGTATGCGGTCTCATTATTGTTGTGAATGAGGCCCAG